>NC_057798.1:572622909-572792463 GCF_018294505.1 Triticum aestivum
CTGCCGCCTGCTTTCCCTGTTCCCCCGACCCGGGTCGGAACAGGGGTGCGTCCCCGCCGCACCCTCTCGGCGGCGACGACAGGGGGATAAGATCGCCAGCACCCCCCCGCCTCCTCGATCCTGCCTCCCACTCGCCCCCACGCTCGCCCTCGGCCCCCGCGCCTCTCCCTCTCCCCTCCAGATCCATCTCCCCCTCGTTCCCCACTGCAACCGAGCGCTGCCATGGCCTCGCCGCCGTGAACCGCGCGGCCACAGTCACCGCCTCGCCGCGCTTGCGTGTCCGTCGACGCCTCCATCGTCTTCCTCGTCCACCGGAGGCCTCAGCTGGAGCGGGGGAGCCCCGAATCACCGGATCCCCTTCGTCCACATCTCTGGCTGCCTCCTTCTTCACCAACTCCGGCGACACCCCTCTGCTGCTACTAAGCCACCCAAGGGCCATCTTGCGTGCCGCACGGTGAGATCCCCATCTCCCGGCCATCTTCATTAGCCCCCTCGTGCATAGTAGCTGCCCCGTCGCCGTTGCCGTGAGCACGTCGTCGCGGATTGCCTCGTCGCCGTGGCCATGATCTCCGTCGTGCTCGCGTGAGCACGACATCGTGTTCCTTGTGCTTTCAGGAATCCAACGCACACACGCACACACCTCCCCGTGCCTCCTAGCGTAGTTTCCATCGACGTCTCGAGCGCACTGCCGCCAAAGCTCGTCGCCGGCGGTGTTTCCGGTAGCCATTTGGTCCAGCGCCACCCCAAAACAACGCGGAATGCCTCTGCGGTCCGAACGCAAGTTGTTGCGCGCGGTTTGGTGCTTCCTAGCACGATCCCGATGTTGTCCCGAACGACGCCGCCGCCTCTGCTCGTCGCCGGTGCCGATTCCGGCCAAGTCTGGCCATACCACCACCCCCACTCGATGCGGCATTGAGTGGCCGTTCGATTAGACCAAGCTGCGCGCCGAACGACGCCGTGTAGCGAAATCCCGACGAGGCCCGGGTGCCCCCGCCGCGTTCTGACGTCGCCGGCAGCTAAACGCCGGCCGTCGCCTACGTGGTTGGCCTGGGGCCACCCCAGGGCCACTGCCAGTGGGCCCTGCGGGTCCTAGTTGACTGGGTTGACCCAGTCAACTGCTGACGTGGCAGCTACTGCCACTGACATGCGGGCCCCATGTCATAAAACAAATAAAAACAAATAGATAAACTGCTAATTAATTAAATAAATTAATTAAAACCTAATCTCTCACTCACTACTTGGCCCTACCTGCTAATTAACCTATTTAGTTAGTTTTAAAAACTTTGTTAGTACCCTGTCAATGACATGTGGGTCCCACTTGACCCACCTGTTTGGTTTGACTGGTCAACCGACCAGCTGACATGCTGACATCACTATGATGTCATGCTGACGTCATCATTTACTATTCTGGATAATGTTGGATTTAAATAATTAATTAAATTCCTGAAAATGAGTTAAATCTTTAGAAAATCATATCTTTTAATCCGTAACTCGGATGAAAATACTTTCTACATGAAAGTTGCTCAGAACAACGAGACAAATCCGGATACGCAGCCCGTTCGTCTGCCACGCATCCCTAACCTATCGGAGTCGCAACTTTCCCCCTCTGGTTCATCTGTCCGAAAACGTAAAACACCGGGAATACTTTCCCGGATGTTTTCCCCCTTCATCGGTATCACCTACTACCGCGATTGGGCACACCTAGCATCGATACTTGTCATGTCATGCATCGTCATGCATCTGTTTGCATTGTATTCATTGTTTCTTCCCCCTCTTCTTCCGCTAGACACCGAGACCGACGCTGCTGCTGCCCAGTTCGACTACGGAGTTGACGACCCCTCCTTCTTGCCAGAGCAACCAGGCAAGCCCCCCCTTGATCACCAGATATCACCTATTCTCCTCTATACTGCTTGCATTAGAGTAGTGTAGTATGTTACTAATTTCCGTTAATCCTATTCTGATGCATAGCCTGTCATTGTGGCTACAGTCATTGATACCTTACCCGCAATCCTAAATGCTTAGTATAGGATGCTAGTTTATCACCATTGGCCCTACATTCTTGTCAGTCTGCCTTGCTATACTATTGGGTCGTGATCACTCGGGAGGTGATCACGGGTATATATGATACATACATCCATACTATACAGATGGTGACTAAAGTCGGGTCAGCTCGAAGAGTACCCGCGAGTGATTCACGGATTGGGGGCTGAAAGGACCTTTGTCCCGATGGCCCTCTGTGTGGATCTTTGTGGCGGAGCGACAGGGCAGGTTGAGACCACATAGGAGACAGGTAGGCCTGGCCCTGGTCGGCGTCCGCGGTTGCTTCATAATAACACGCTTAACGAGATCTTTGTATTTGATCCGAGTCTGGCCATTTGGTCTAGACGCACTAACCATCTACGCGGGAGTAGTTATGGGTATCCCGACGTCATGGTATCAGCCGAAGCACTTCGTGACGTTAGCGACTGAGCGGCGCGCGCCGGATTGGAACGTATGCCTGCTCTTGTATTAAGGGGGCTAGTTCTGCTTCCGGCCGCCCATGCAACGTGCAGGTGTTCTAAGGGCGATCGGTCCAGACCCCTGTGCTCTTAGGTTTAGACCAGCATGCTGACCTCGCTGTTGTGTCTAGGTGGGGCTACGACGTGTTGATCTTCCGAGGCCGGGCATGACCCAGGAAAGTGTGTCCGGCCAAATCGGATTGAGCGTGTTGGGTTATGTGGTGCACCCCTGCAGGGAAGTTAATCTATTCGAATAGCCGTGATCTTCGGTAACAGGATGACTTGGAGTTGTACCTCGACCTTATGACAACTAGAACTGGATACTTAATAAAACACACGCTTCCAAGTGCCAGATACAACCCGGTGATCGCTCTCTAACAGGGCGGCGAGGAGAGGATCGCCGGGTAGGATTATGCTATGCGATGCTACTGGAGATGCTACTTGGAGAGGCTTCTTGGAGGACTTCAATCTACTCTCTTCTACATGCTGCAAGACGGAGGCTGCCAGAAGCATAGTCTTCGATAGGACTAGCTATCCCCCTCTTATTCTGGCATTCTACAGTTCAGTCCACTCATATTGCCTCCTTACACATATACCCATGCATATGTAGTGTAGCTCCTTGCTTGCGAGTACTTTGGATGAGTACTCACAGTTGCTTTGCTCCCTCTTTTCCCTCGTTTTCCTCTTCTTCTCGGATGCCGCAACCAGAGGTTGGAGCCTAGAATCCAGACGCCACCTTCGTCGACGACGACTACTACTCTAAAGGTCCCTACTACTACGTGCAGCCCGCTGACGACGACCAGGAGTAGTTAGGAGGATCCCAGGCAGGAGGCCTGCGCCTCTTTCGATCTGTATCCCAATTTGTGTTAGCCATCTATGGCAACTTGTTTACTTATGTCTGTACTCGGATATTGTTGCTTCCTCTGACTCGTCTATGATCGAGCACTTGTATTTGAGCCATCGAGGCCCCTGGCTTGTATTATGATGCTTGTATGACTTATTTATGTTTTTAGAGTTGTGTTGTGATATCTTCCCGTGAGTCCCTGATCTTGATCGTACACGTTTGCGTGCATGATTAGTGTATGATTGAATCGGGGGCGTCACAAAGTTGGTATCAGAGCCGACTGCCTGTAGGAATCCCCCTTCCACACTCCTTGGCCGAAGTCGAGTCTAGTTACTACTAAACTCTTACTAACTTGGCTGTGTGCCTTACGGGCCCACGTCGCCATTTCGTGGTATTAGGATCTTTTACTTCTTGACCTTTACTCTGGGGCTCTGAACTCTCTCCTACTCGGGTTAAACGAATTTACTAACTCTGACATTAGGATCCCGTTACCACGTTCACCCCAAAGTTGGATAAGCCATAGTTATTCTGTAGGATAGCATTTTGAATAGTGCCCATATTGTCATTTGACTCCATTGAAACATCTTTGTTTTCAGATGGAACCCACGAGGTAGGTCGTGCGACACACTGCGGCCATTGGTGCCTCAGGATCACCTACTGTGCTAGCTGATATGATGACCTATCTGGGTTATCGTTGGCACCCTGAGTACACCGTCTACGAGGAGTACCAGGACTTTAATCAGGAGCAGTACCGTGCCATCGTCCACCTCTACTCTCGGGAGTATGAGTCCACTACCGTGCTGCACACCGCTCATGGTGTTGGAGTGACCATCGAGATGGCAGTCCACGATGCTGCTCATGCTGCTCTGACACATCTTCGTGGAGAGTATCAGGCGTTGGACATTTCCCCTTTCAGGCACATTCCTATCGCATCTGACGTTGGTGCGGAGGGATACTACACTGCCGCCTACTCCACCGTCACCCGAGAGCCCTTCCACCATCAGCGCCTGGTTCTGCATGCTGATGGGCTGGACCGAGCTAACAGAGCTCTTCGCCACGAGTTGTACACCACTCGTCAGCACCTTTACAGGGCTCTGACGCTGTTGCACCCCTTTGTCCGGTCTGGACAGCTGCCGCGTTCTGCGATCTACCCAGCCAGGACCGTGATGGCCCACGGTGTCGGTTGGCCAGAGGTGGGAGGCTACTCTCCCACACTTGGTCCTCTTCTGCCACCTGAGCGTCGGGTTCTACACCAGAGTATCTGCGGCCCCCAGGCCACTGACGTGGAGGACTATCCGTTGCCTCACTACCAGCTGTCAGGCTACAGCTACCTTCACAGTACCTCATGGGACTGATGTAGTCTTGCTCACTAGTATCAGATGCATTCGCGAGCCTGCGTGCCGCCTATGATGACTTAGTCTATGTACTGAACTATGTGTACTGAACTCTGTGTACTGAACTCTATGTCCGACCCCTTTTGTAAGTTAAGCCGACTACTATGTGGTATCTGTCGTGCTCCCTTTCATTATGCATGTTTCATCATGAATGATTCTTGTCTATGCAAATTTCTCAATGCTGAACTACCCCTGTTATATATTAGCAGGATGGTTAGACCAGCTGGTCGTGGTCGTGGTGGCAACGCCACACCACCGGCTGAGTACATGGCTGGTATGGTCCAACAGCTCGAGATGACTCGCCAGTTCATGGAGAATGTGATGGCTCAGTTCCCTCGTCCCAATATGAATGAGCAGCCAGCCCAAGTGACTCTACAGGATTTCATGCGCCTCAACCCAACCGTGTACCGCAGCTCAACTCAGCCGCTGGATGCTGTGACTGGCTTCGTGACATCACCTATGAGATGGAGTCTGCTGAAGTAGCCCCTGCCCGCTATGTCACCTTTGCTTCCTTCTTTCTGAAGGGACCCACAGCTCAATGGTGGGATAGCCACAGGCGTACTCCGCCAGTTGGGACAATCATCGCCTGGCCAGACTTTCAAGCTGCCTTCCGTGCCCGCTTCATTCCTCGGGAGATCATGGACAGGAAGAAGTGTGAGTTCCGCAACCTCACCCAGGGCAACAAAACTGTGGAAGCTTATCAGCGGGAATTTCTGGACTTATCCCGCTATGCCGAAGAAGACATTGCAACTGATGCACGTAGACAGGAGAAGTTCCGTGACGGCCTTCAAGCTGACATCAAGCTCGCACTTCGGGTGCATGATTTTGCCGATTTCGCCACCTTGGTGAATAAGGCCATCAATGTCGAGACTGGTCTGCAGGAACACCAGAGCTCTCAAAGGCGCAACCGTGACACGGGCTCATCTTCGGGCCCGCCCTCGCAGAAGCGTAAGATATGGATCCCGAACAGCATGTACCGTCCAAATGCACCTGCCCCAAGGCAGTCTTATGTTGCACCTCGTCTGCCTACTGCTCCAACTAGGCAGCCAAGGCTTCCAGCTCCGCCACCCCAAGCTCCTGTTCCCACTCCCAATAATGGCCTGTGCTACAAGTGTGGTCAACCAGGTCACCGTGCTAGGGATTGCATTCAGAATCAGAATCAACTGGCCCTTCCAGCCGCTGGCCGTGGAAACAACCAGGCCCGCAATAACAATGCCAAGTCTTATGGCCGTGTTCATGCCAACCACATTGATCTGAATGAAGCTCAAGACCAGCCTGCTACTGTGATGGGTACACTCCTCGTAAATTCAGTACCAGCATCCATTTTATTTGATACTGGTGCATCGCATTCATTCATGTCAGAAGATTTTGCATGCTTGCACGACATTAAATGTGAGGACATGAACGCTTCTCTATTAGTGCACACCCCTGCGGGCCAATGTCGGACCTCCATGATTTGCAACGATGTCCCTGTTGAAATCGAAGGACTAGAATTCCTTGTCTCTCCCATCGTACTGAAGTCATGTAGCATTGATCTCATTCTGGGAATGAATTGGTTAAAAGCGCATACTGCTTCTATCGTTTGCACCACCAAGACCGTCCATCTGCTACACCCTTCGGATGAAATAATAAGCTACAATGCTCGTCTGGTTCAGAATGCCGAGGCAAGGCTCTATGCATTGAATGCATTGAACGCTGCACCACTCGAGGGCATTGAAAACATTCCCGTCGTGCGTGAATTCCTAGCCGTCTTTCCTGAAGAACTCCCAGGGATTCCCCCTGCTAGAGCTGTCGAATTCGTCATCGACTTGAACCCTGGCACCACTCCTATAGCCAAGCGACCCTACAAGATGCCGCCACATGAACTCCTTGAGCTTAAGGAGGAAATCGACAAGTCTCTTCGCAGTGGTTTCATTCGCCCAAGTTGCTCTCCTTGGGGAGCACCTTCTCTCTTTGTCAAGAAGAAAGATGGGACAAACCGATTAGTCCAAGACTACCGTCCTATAAACCAAGCTACCATTCAGAATAAGTATCCTCTTCCTCGGATCAATGATCTGTATGATCAACTGGCTGGTTCGTCAGTGTTCTCCAAACTCGACTTGAGGTTGGGTTACCACCAGATCCGTGTTCGTGAAGAGGATATCCCAAAGACTGCCTTTGTGACTCGATATGGTTCATACGAGTACACTGTCATGTCTTTCGGCTTAACCAATGCTCCAGCCACCTTCTCTCGCCATATGAACTATATATTCATGGATTACCTCGACAAGTTTGTCGTGGTTTATCTGGATGATATTCTGGTATTTTCCAAGAACGAAGAGGAACATGCTGAACATCTTCGTCTTGTGCTGGAAAAGCTACGAGAGCATCAACTTTATGCCAAGTTCTCCAAATGTGAATTCTGGCTTCCCGAAGTAACCTATCTCGGGCATGTCATCTCTAAGGATGGTATTGCCGTCAACCCTGAACGAGTTCAGGCTATTCTTGATTGGACTCCTCCAAAGAACGTCAAGCAAGTCAGAAGTTTTCTCGGTCTCGCCAGCTATTGCCGTCGATTCGTCGAGAACTTCTCCAAGATCGCCAGGCCCCTGACTAACCTATTGCATAAGGGCGTCAAGTTCCAATGGACAGACAAATGTCAGGAAAGCTTCCAGTCACTCAAAGACAAGTTGACTTCTGCCCCAGTACTAGCTCCACCTGATACTAAGAAAGACTTCGTCATTTACTGTGACGCTTCACGTCAAGGCTTAGGCGCTGTACTAATGCAAGAGCGCAAAGTGATTGCTTATGCCTCTCGTCAATTGCGCCCTCACGAAGAGAACTATCCAGTTCACGACCTCGAGCTTGCTGCTGTTATCCATGCACTAAAATAGTGGCAACATTACCTTCTCGGTAATCGTTGCGAGATCTTCACCGACCACCAAAGTCTGAAGTATCTGTTTACTCAACCAGACCTGAACCTCCGTCAGCAGAGATGGATGGAGATTGTTGCAGATTTTAACTTGGGTATTTCCTATACACCAGACAAGGCTAATGTAATGGCTGATGCCTTGAGCCGCAAGTCTTACTGCAACCACCTATAGATTCACAAAGTTCAGCCCTCACTTGTTGAAGAATTCAGAAAGCTGAACCTCCATATTGTTCCTCCGGGTGCACTCGCTCCCCCTCCCGAGGAATCTTGCAAGATGAATCTCCGTGTTGTTTCATAGGGTTCCCTCTATACCCTGGCTATCGAACCCGATCTCGTGAGCTCCATCAAGACATTACAGGGATATGACTCTGAAGTCCACAAGATTAAGCGCGACCTCAAAGAAGGAAACCCATCATTCTTCACTATTGCTGATGATGGCGCCTTGTACTTCAAAGGCCACCTAGTGGTGCCGTGTAAGAAGGAAAACCTGAATATGACTCAGGAGGTTATGAAAGAAGCTCATGATATGCCTCTATGTATCCATCCTAGTAGTACAAAGATGTACCAAGACATCCGCCAGAGATTCTGGTGGTCTAACATGAAGCAAGACATTGCTCGTTATGTTGCTGAATGTGACATTTACCGTCGTATCAAAGCAGAACATCAAAGGCCTGCTGGAACTCTGCAACCTATATCTATTCCTGAATGGAAATGGGACCATGTTGAGATGGACTTCGTTACTGGATTTCCCAAATCGCAAAAAGGTAATGATGCTATTCTTGTCGTCATTGACCGACTTTCTAAGGTTGCACATTTTTTGGCGGTCAAAGAAACGATCACTGCTAGTCAGCTTGCAACTCTCTACATGTCCAGAATTGTTTCGCTTCACGGTATTCCACTGGTTATCAGTTCAGACCGTGGCAGTTTATTCACTTCAAGATTCTGGGCAAGTTTCCAAGAAGCTATGGGAACTCATCTGTCATTCAGTACTGCGTTTCATCCGCAGTCGCAAGGGCAAGTTGAACGTGTAAACCAAATTCTCGAAGACATGCTTCGAGCTTGTGTTATTTCCTTCGGCAAGAAATGGGAGGAATCTATCCCGTATGCTGAGTTCTCTTATAATAATAGCTATCAATCTAGTCTGAAGATGGCCCCCTTCGAAGTGTTATATGGACGAAAGTGCCGAACCCCTCTGAACTGGTCAGAAACTGGGGAACGTCCACTCTTCGGTCCGGATATTATCCAACATGCTGAAGAACAAGTCCGCATTATTCGCGAGCATCACAAGACTGCTCAGTCACGTCAGAAGAGTCAGTATGACCGTCATCATAAAGACATGGTCTATCAACCTGGCGAAAAGGCTTATCTTCGAGTTACACCAATGAAGGGTGCTCACCGCTTCGGGATCAAGGGCAAGCTAGCTCCTCGCTATATTGGCCCATTCACTATTCTGGAAAGGCGTGGAAAAGTGGCATATCAACTGGAGCTTCCGTCGAACCTTTCTCAGGTTCACGATGTGTTCCACGTGTCGCAGCTCCGTCGCTGCTTCAAGGACCCAATCCGAGCAGTGGATCATGAAGTGCTCGAATTGCAACAGGACCTCTCCTATAAAGAGCATCCGGTCCGCATTCCCGACCAAGCTGAACGCCGCACACGCCAGAAGGCGATCAAGTTCCTCAAAGTTCAGTGGACGCACCATTCTGAAGATGAAGCCACTTGGGAACGAGAGGATTGCCTGCGTGATGAATACCCCGCACTGTTTCCTTCTACCTCCTAAATCTCGGGACGAGATTTCTTGTAGTGGAGGAGATTTGTAACGCCCGGATAATTAGGCTACAGTAAAACTCTCTTGATGATGCCATGTCATCTATGTTACTGTTGCTAATTAAGTGGTAGTTCAAAAACATAGCAAATTCAAAAAATGAATTAGCGACAAACACCCAAAGTTTTCAAAAGTCAACACAAAAATGTTCGGGGGTTGCCAAATATTGCATCGGTAATTATGGTGAAGTAAACACATTTTTATAAAATGCCTAAATACTTTTAAATGAATTTAAACAGAAAAGAAATAATAAAGAAAATACAAAAGGGAAAAAGAAGAACCCCCCCCCCTTCACCCTGGGCCGAAAGGCCCAGCTAGCCACATCACCTGCCACCTGGCCCATCCGGCCGAACCGGCCCGCCTCCCCCTGCCGCCTCCTTTCCCTGTTCCCCCAACCCGGGTCGGAACAGGGGCGCGTCCCCGCCGCACTCTCTCGCCGGCGACGACGGGGGGATAAGATCGCCAGCACCCCCCGCCTCCTCGATCCCGCCTCCCACTCGCCCCCACGCTCGCCCTCGGCCCCCGCGCCTCTCCCTCTCCCCTCCAGATCCATCTCCTCCTCGTTCCCCACTGCAACCGAGCGCTGCCATGGCCTCGCCGCCGTGAATCGCGCGGCCACAGTCACCGCCTCGCCGCGCCTGCGTGTCCGTCGACGCCTCCATCGTCTTCCTCGTCCACCGGAGGCCTCAGCTGGAGCGGGGGAGCCCCGAATCACCGGATCCCCTTCGTCCACATCTCCGGCTGCCGCGTTCTTCACCAACTCCGACGACACCCCTCTGCTGCTACTAAGCCACCCAAGGGCCATCTTGCGTGCCGCACGGTGAGCTCCCCATCTCCCGGCCATCTTCGTTAGCCCCCTCGTGCACAGTAGCTGCCCCGTCGCCGTTGCCGTGAGCACGTCGCCTCGCCGCCGTGGCCATGATCTCTGTCGTGCTCGCGTGAGCACGACATCGTGTTCCTTGTGCTTTCAGGAACCCAACGCACACACACACACACCTCCCCGTGCCTCCTAGCGTAGTTTCCATCGACGTCCCGAGCACGCTGCCGCCAAAGCTCGTCGCTGGCCGTGTTTCCGGTAGCCATTTGGTCCAGCGCCACCGCCAAACGACTCGAAATGCCTCTGCGGTTCGAACGCAAGTTGTTGCGCGTGGTTTGGTGCTTCCTAGCGCGATCCCGATGTTGTCCAGAACGACGCCGCCGCCTCTGCTCGTCGCCGGTGCCGATTCCGGCCAAGTCCAGCCATACCACCACCCCCACTCGACGCGACATCGAGTGGCCGTTCGATTAGACCAAGCTGCGCGCCGAACGACGCCGTGTAGCGAAATCCCGACGAGGCCCGGGTGCCCCCGCCGCGTTTTGACGTCGCCGGCAGCTAAACTCTGGCCGTCGCCTACGTGGTTGGCCTGGGGCCACCCCAGGGCCACTGCCAGTGGGCCCTGCGGGTCCTAGTTGACTGGTTTGACCCAGTCAACTGCTGACGTGGCAGCTACTGCCACTGACATGCGGGCCCCATGTCATAAAATAAATAAAAACAAATAGATAAACTGCTAATTAATTAAATAAATTAATTAAAACCTAATCTCTCATTGACTATTGGGCCCTACCTGCTAATTAACCTATTTAGTTAGTTTTAAAAACTCTGTTAGTACCCTGTCAATGACATGTGGGTCCCACTGGACCCACCTGTCTGGTTTGACTGGTCAACCGACCAGTTGACATGCTGACATCACTATGATGTCATGCTGACGTCATCATTTACTATTCTGGATAATGTTGGATTTAAATAATTAATTAAATTCCTGAAAATGAGTTAAATCTTTAGAAAATCATATCTTTTAATCCGTAACTCGAATGAAAATACTTTCTACATGAAAGTTGCTCAGAACGACGAGACGAATCCAGATACCAGCCCGTTCGTCTGCCACACATCCCTAACCTATCGGAATCGCAACTTTCCCCCTCCGGTTCATGTGTCCGAAAACGTAAAACACCGGGAATACTTTCCCAGATGTTTTCCCCCTTCGTCGGTATCACCTACTACCGCGATTGGGCACACCTAGTATCGATACTTGTCATGTCATGCATCGTCATGCATCTGTTTGCATTGTATTCATTGTTTCTTCCCCGTCTTCTTCCGCTAGACACCGAGACCGACGCTGCTGCTGCCCAGTTCGACTACGGAGTTGACGACCCCTCCTTCTTGCCAGAGCAACCAGGCAAGCCCCCCCCCCTTGATCACTAGATATCGCCTATTCTCCTCTATACTGCTTGCATTCGAGTAGTGTATTATGTTACTACTTTCCATTAATCCTATTCTGATGCATAGCCTCTCACTGTGGCTACAGTCATTGATACCTTACCCGCAATCCTAAATGCTTAGTATAGGATGCTAGTTTATCACCTTTGGCCCTACATTCTTGTCAGTCTGCCTTGCTATACTATTGGGCCATGATCACTCGGGAGGTGATCACGGGTATATATGATACATACATACATACTATACAGATGGTGACTAAAGTCGGGTCAGCTCGAAGAGTACCCGCGAGTGATTCACGGATTGGGGGCTGAGAGGACCTTTGTCCCGATGGCCCTCTGTGTGGATCTTTGTGGCGGAGCGACAGGGCAGGTTGAGACCACCTAGGAGATAGGTGGGCCTGGCCCTGGTCGGCGTCCACGGTTGCTTCATAATAACACGCTTAACGAGATCTTGGTATTTGATCTGAGTCTGGCCATTTGGTCTATACGCACTAACCATCTACGCGGGAGTAGTTATGGGTATCCCAACGTCGTGGTATCAGCCGAAGCACTTCGTGACGTCAGCGACTGAGCGGCGCGCGCCGGATTGGAACGTAAGCCTGCTCTTGTATTAAGGGGGCTAGTTCTGCTTCCGGCCACCCACGCAACGTGCAGGTGTGCTAAGGGCGATGGGCCCAGACCCCTGTGCGCCTAGGTTTAGACCAACGTGCTGACCTCTCTGTTGTTTCTAGGTGGGGCTGCGACGTGTTGATCTTCCGAGGCCGGGCATGACCCAGGAAAGTGTGTCCGGCCAAATCGGATCGAGCGTGTTGGGTTATGTGGTGCACCCCTGCAGGGAAGTTAATCTATTCGAATAGCCGTGATCTTCGGTAACAGGACGACTTGGAGTTGTACCTCGACCTTATGACAACTAGAACTAGATACTTAATAAAACACACCCTTCCAAGTGCCAGATACAACCCGGTGATCGCTCTCTAACAGGGCGACGAGGAGAGGATCGCCGGGTAGGATTATGCTATGCGATGCTACTGGCGATGCTACATGGAGATGTTTCTTGGAGGACTTCAATCTACTCTCTTCTACATGCTGCAAGACGGAGGCTGCCAGAAGCGTAGTCTTCGATAGGACTAGCTATCCCCCTCTTATTCTGGCATTATGCAGTTCAGTCCACTCATATTGCCTCCTTACACATATACCCATGCATATGTAGTGTAGCTCCTTGCTTGCGTGTACTTTGGATGAGTACTCACGGTTGCTTTGCTCCCTCTTTTCCCTCGTTTTCCTCTTCTTCTCGGATGCCGCAACTAGACGTTGGAGCCCAGGATCCAGACGCCACCTTCGTCGACGACGACTACTACTCTGGAGGTGCCTACTACTACGTGCAGCCCGCTAACGACGACCATGAGTAGTTAGGAGGATCCCAGGCAGGAGGCTTGCGCCTCTTTCGATCTGTATCCCAATTTGTGTTAGCCATCTATGGCAACTTGTTTACTTATGTCTGTACTCAGATATTGTTGCTTCCTCTGACTCGTCTATGATCGAGCACTTGTATTCGAGCCCTCGAGGCCCCTGGCTTGTATTATGGTGCTTGTATGACTTATTTATGTTTTTATAGTTGTGTTGTGATATCTTCCCGTAAGTCCCTGATCTTGATCGTACACGTTTGCGTGCATGATTAGTGTACGATTGAATCGGGGGCGTCACACCCAGGTCACGAGGGAAGCGCTCGGGCACCACTTGGAGGCGTGCTTCAAAGCACGTTTCACTCAGGAAGGTATGAGGCAAGGAGGGCCAAACCCTCAGGAGTACATCGCAAGAAACACTCAGGAGTTGCAGGAGTCAAGAGTCATGCGCGGCAGCCGCTGCTTACCCGCCGTAGCCCCCCATCCAGGCGAGGATGGTTGGCTGCGCGTCTGCATCGACGTGCCAGGGCTCAACCAAGCCGCGTCTCAGGAGCGCCTCTGGCCCTCGCGCGTGGGATGTTGTGAGGGTCCACCTCACAGCTATGTTTGCATGCCTCTCGGCCTGTCGAACGCGGCCGGTGCTCATCAGCGCCTGCTTAGGAGCATTCTGGAGGCTCAGGAGGTTAGGCATTGCGCGGTCCTGGCCAAGATGGAGATGGTCTCGAGGATCCGCCTGCGCCCCCAGAGCCTCCTGAGGCTCCTGGTACCGGGAGCTCGTGAGGATCGGCTTCCTCACCGCGCGTCGTCCGCTACTTCAGCATTCCTTCCTCTCCAACGGTATCAGGTGACATCTTTTCAAAGTTCAATTTTCAGCTGGGAGTGCCCCCAGGGCTGCATCATTCCCAGGCCGTGTGGGTCCGTCCCTGCGGCATGTATCTCTTTTGTCCATGTCTTTAGGTTACCTTGTTGGGGGCACCCCTCGGGCTGCATTATCCCCAAGCCGCTCGGGCCTGACCCGGTGGCACGTATCCCTCTCGCATTCGTCTGAGCTAATTTACTATTCCATGCTTAACCTTCTTGACTTAATCGCCCTCTCGATTGACACCGACCCTAGGAGTTGCTCTCCCGGCACGACGCTTGCGCATGGGTCCGTCCCTGCAACGTCGACAAACCTGAGCGGCTGAGCTCTGGCCACAGCAGCCCTGCAAGGCGCCACCTCACCAGGCCCTAAGTGCCCCCATCTCTCCCTCAGAGCAACCGGTGGCTGGCTGACAATTGTAGTGGCAACTCTCATTTTCCTTGCGGTGAGTTTACAGGGTCTCTCTAAGGGATTCATCGGGCGAGGCCTTTGCGGTATCTCTTCCTCTCTCGCCCGCACGAGCCGCTCGCACGTTAAAGGGGGGGGCACCGGAGCATCGCTACTCACGGGCTCTTATTGGCTCTCCAGCCCTCACCTCCTGGCCTTGTCCATGGCATCGCGACCTGGCAAACCGGCGACGGCTGAGCTCTCTCAAGGGCCGGGCCGAGGACGTAGAGCACGAAGGGGAGTGCGGGGGAGAAGGAGGAAGCTTGCGAGGACCTCACCGGGCGACTTCCCAGCCACAGACGCGCGGGTCTGGCGCCGCGTCGAGAAATGGCCCCAAACTCCTGAGATAAGTCGCCCTCTACGGAACTACTAGCTAACGCAACACCGACCATGCACCTAATGCGGCCCTGTAATGGCAACGTTGCGCTCCTTTCTCATCGAACGACGGCGGCTTGAGCGCCAAGGGGGACCTCCTGAGAATCGCGCCTCGGGGGCTCTTACTGGACCTCGGGCCGCTCACCTCCTGGCCTTGACCACGGCATCGCGACCTGGCATACCAGCGACGGCCGAAGCCTGCCTGGGGACCGGGACCTGTCGGCGCAGAGCACCAGGCCCTCGTGAGGTTAGAAAGGAGGAACCAAGCCGGGACAGGACAAGCATCCCACACTGCATTACGATAAGGATCATATTAACAAAAGGGATTACAAACGCTTTACATACTCCCACGGGGTGCTCCCTTGATTCCTCGGAGGAAACAAAAGATGTGAATCCTAAAGATCCCTAACTACAAGGGCCGCAGCAGCAGACGCCATCATCAACAGTGGGCCACGAGGGCCAGCGCCAACCCCATCCACATCAACCGCGCCGGCCACCGGACACGCCGGCTCCGCTCCGGGCGCGACGTGAGCTCGGGGGCTCATAGTTGTCTTCGATCGTCTCTGGATTCAGGAGAAGTTTGGTGAGTCACTGGACCCTCCGGCGCACCCGCTGCTACCAGAGGAGCTGCTGGAAAAGCAGGCAGCAGGACTGGTCCTTGCTGCTCCAAAGCTCCGGCCGCTGTCTCTGGGTAGCACTCCAGCCGGTGTCCTTCCGCATCGAAGACCTTGAAGAGCATCAGGGAGGCGCCGCCGTATTCCAGATGAATCACAAGGGCGCCTCCCGTTTGGCAGACCCTGGTGATCTCGCCCAGCCTCGGGGTCATGAAGACCTTGCCAGGGGCGACAACCTCGACCTCCGCTTCAGTCGCGGGGGTGCGACAGTCGGTGTGCTGCAGCCAAAGCTCCCAAGGCCGCCTCGGCGGTATCTCGAAGGTGAAGGAGGCAGGAAGGCGGATCCAAGAGCTCGGAGGCATGGCGGCGTGAAGCACTAGCTCGTGGGAAGAGTTAGCAGCATGGACTCCAGGGGGGACGACGCGCATCGCTTTGATCCATCGGCGACGCCGGCGGTGCCGCTCAGCGCCCTCTTCCCCAGGGCCCTCGGCCTGGGCGTGCAAGGGTAATGGATATCCGGGAGGAGGCCGCTCGTACCAAGGCCTCGACGCCTCCGGCCGAGCGCCCTCACCTCGACGGCAGGGGACTGGCTGTTTCTTCAGCAGGAGTGGGACGGGCCCCTCTCGGGGGACCTTCCCTTTGTCTTAGGTCGAGAACTGGCAGATCGGCGCCATTGTCGTCAAATTGGAGGTGGAGTGAAGAAGAAGAGCCAGAGCAAGGAGAGATGGACTGGAAGGGCTCGCGCCGTTCCGTACTTATAGCCGAAGGAGGCCAGCCGTCGGCCTCCACGATCGTAGGTAATCATGACCCGTTTTGCATGCAGGGACTAGTCTTGTCGGACGGTTGCCGAGGTGCCGTGGGGAAGCGGAGATGCCCATGTCCAATCAATCGCCACGCGGCGCCCAAGGCCGCGGGCTATTGGGGCCCTCTGCGCTTCGCACTTGCCCCTTCGCTTCTCTGCTAAGCCAAGTCCGGGCAGCCTTGGGCCCGGGGGCTACTGTCGGTGGTCTGGGAATGGGGGTCCCCAGACTTGCCTACCTGCGCCCTGCGACATGGCTCAAGCAAAGGCCCATTGCAGCCCAGCTACATCAACTCAAGCTCGAGACCCTCGCGGGGCGGACGACAGGGAGCTTCCTCAGGAACAGCATCATCAGGCGGGCTCGCGAGGAGGCGGAGAGATCAAGGCAGGGGTACTTCGCGAGGTTCCCGTGACGCAAGCCATGACGATCGAGACCAGGCGGGAGCCAGGCGGGCGCCGTCTTGCGCAGTATCATTGTTTCCCCTTTGGTGCAAAGGGGGCAAGCACAGGCCAAGGCATCAGGCAAAGGCTACCGTTTCGGTGCAACGAGACCAAGACCAGCAGAACAGCAGGATGGAGGTCACCGTGGAGCCCAAGACGGCGTCACCGTTAGAGTCTTTGGCAGTCGAAGACCAACTTTAGTCAACATAAATGTACTAGATGTTCCCCTTCAAAATGGCCAATTGTTGGCGCCCTTCCCGCTCAATATTTGGGAAGAGGACCAGCGCCTCTCTCTCTATATAAGACTAGCCACCACAGTAGGAGCGGACGGACAGAGAAGAGAGAAAACCAACCCTTCCGAAGGGGCAACACCACCACAAGAACATCCCTCGCGAGGTTGTTCTTCCTTTGTATTACTCATCATCAGCCCATGAGGCAATCCACCACACCACACACTGGAGTAGGGTATTACACCACAATAATGGTCTGAACCAGTATAAACCTCGCGTCCCTTGTGTGTTCATCTTTCTAGCCTAGTAGGCTTCGAGATGTGAGTTGGTAGGAGAGAGATCTTCGCGTGCACCCCAGAGTTCGAACCTCAAGGGTCTGCCGGAACCCGAAATCCGACAGCCCTCTCTTTCCCAATCTCTCTCTCTCCTTTTGCTTGCCTTTTTTTGTTTGCTTGTGTGTTGGATTACTTGTTGCCATGGCGCAAGATAATACCAAATTGTGTGATTTCTCCAATACCAATAATAATGATTTCCTTAGTACTCCGATTTCTTCTCTTAATGATGTTGAGTCTTGTGAAATCAATACTGCTTTGCTGAATCTTGTTATGAAAGATCAATTCGCCGGCCTTCCTAGTGAAGATGCCGCTACTCATTTAAACAACTTTGTAGATTTGTGTGATATGCAAAAGAAGAAAGATACGGATAATGATATTGTTAAATTGAAGTTATTTCCGTTTTCACTTAGAGATTGTGCTAAAGTTTGGTTTTCGTCTTTGCCTAAAATAGTATTGATTCTTGGAACAAGTGCAAAGATGCTTTTATCTCTATGTATTTTCCTCCCGCTAAGATCATCACTCTTAAGAACGATATTATGAATTTTAAACAACTTGATCATGAGCATGTTGCCCAATCTTGGGAAAGAGTGAAATTGATGATTCGCAATTGCCCTACTCATGGTTTGAATTTATGGATGATCATACAAAAAATTTATGCCGGATTGAACTTTGCTTCTAGAAATCTTTTAGATTTGGCCGCGGGAGGCACATTTATGGAAATCACGTTAGGAGATGGCACAAAACTTCTTGATAATATTGTGGCTAATTATTCTCTATGGCACACCGAAAGATCTTTTAGTAAAAAAGTGCATGCTATAGAAGAAATCAATGTTTTGAGTGGAAAGATGGATGAACTTATGTAGTTGTTTGCTACTAAAAATAATCCTCTTGATCCCAATGATATGGCTTTGTCTACTTTGATTGAGAATAATAATGAATCTATGGATGTGAATTTTGTTGGTAGGAATAGTTTTGGAAACAATGCTTATGGAGGAAACTTTAATTCTAGACTGTTCCCTAGTAATTCCTCTAATAATTATGGAAATTCCTACAATAATTCCTATGGTAATTTTAATAAGATGCCCTCTGATTTTGAGAATAGTGTGAAAGAATTTATGATTTCTCAAAAGAATTTTAATGCCTTGCTTGAAGAAAAATTGCTCAAAGTTGATGATTTGGCTAGGAATGTTGATAGACTTTCGCTTGATGTTGATTCTCTTAAACTTAGATCTTCTCCTCCTAAGCATGATATCAATGAGTCTCTCAAAGCAATGATAATTTCCATTGACGAGTGCAAGGAAAGAACCGCTAGATTGCGTGCTAAGAAAGATTGCTTTGTAAAGGCGTGTTCTTCTAGTTTCCATGAAAATAATGATGAAGATCTTAAAGTTATTGATGTGTCTCCTATTAGATCTTTGTTTTGCAATATGAATCTTGATAATAATGGGACTGGAGATGAGTCAACTTTATTTAGAAGGCATCCCAATAATTTGGAGTTTTTAGATCTTGATGCTAAATTTGGTCAAAGTGGGATTGGAGAGGTCATGACTTTAAATAGTATTGAACCCACTATCTCGGATTTCAAGGAATTTGATTATGATAATTGTTCTTTAGAAGGTTGTATTTCCATGTTGCAATCAATTTTTAATTCTCCTCATGCTTATAGTCAAAATAAAGATTTTACCAAACATATCGGTGATGCCTTGATGCATCTTATGATGAAAAACTTAATTTGGAAGTTTCTATACCTAGAAAACTTAATGATGAGTGGGAACCTACTATAAAGATTAAAATTAAAGATCATGAGTGTTTTGCTTTGTGTGATTTGGGTGCTAGTGTTTCCACGATTCCGGAAACTTTATGTGATATTCTAGGTTTCCATGATCTTGATGATTGCTCTTTAAATTTGCACCTTGTGGATTCCGCCATTAAAAAGCCAATGGGAAGGATCAATGATGTTCTCATTGTTGCAAATAGAAATTTGGTGCCCGTAGATTTTGTTGTTCTTGATATAGATTGCAATCTTTCTTTCCCTATTATTCTTGGTAGACCTTTCCTTAGAACGATTGGTGCGGTTATTGATATGAAGGAAGGGAATATTAGATTCCAATTTCCATTAAAGAAAGGCATGGAGCACTTTCCAAGAAAGAAAGTCAAATTACCTTAGGAATCTATCATGCAAGCTATGTATGAATTGAGTGCCAAAGATGGCACTACTTAGATCTATCTTCGCTTTTATGCCTAGCTAGGGGCGTTAAACAATAGCGCTAGTTGGGAGGCAACCCAATTTTATTTGTGTTTTTTGTTTTTGTTCCTGTTTAGTAATAAATTTTGCATCTACCTTCTGTTTATATGTGTTTTTATCTTTTAATTAGTGTTTGTGCCAAGTAGAACCTATAGGATAACCTATGATGATAGTTGATTTGATGCTGCTGAAAAACAGAAACTTTGCGCTCACGAGAAAAAATTCAATAAATTACGGAAACGTGATTTGGCATTGATTATTTTTGATGCTGATCAATAAACAAATTTTCTAGTACGTCCTATTTTGTTATGATTTTTAGAGTTCTGGAAGTTTTCATTAGTTACAGATTGCTATAGACTGTTCTGTTTTTGACAGATTCTGTTTTTCGTGTGTTGTTTGCTTATTTTGATGCATCTATGGCTAGTATGTAAGTGTATGAACCGTAGAGAAGTTGGAATACAGTAGGTTTAACACCAAAATAAATAAAGAATGAGTTCTTTACAGTACCTTATGTGGTGGTTTTGTTTTCTTTCACTAACGGAGCTTATAAGATTTCCTGTTGAGTTTTGTGTTGTGAAGTTTTCAAGTTTTGGGTAAAGCTTTTATGGACTATGGAATAAGGAGTGGCAAAAGCCTAAGCTTGGGGATTCCCATGGCACCCCAAGATATTCAAGAATAACCAAAATCCTAAGCTTGGGGATGCCCCGGAAAGGCATCCCCTCTTTCGTCTTCGTTCATTGGTAACTTTACTTGGAGCTATAATTTTATTTGCCACATGATATGTGTTTTGCTTGGAGCGTCGTGTATTATATTAGTCTTTGCTTTTTAGTTTACCACAATCATCCTTGCTGTACACACCTTTTGGGACAAGCCCACTTGATTAGAATTTGCTAGAATACTCTATGTGCTTCCCTTATATCTTTTGAGCTAGATAGTTTTTGCTCTAGTGCTTCACTTATATCTTTTAGAGCATGGCGGTGGATTAATTTTAAAGAAACTGCTAGTCTCTCATGCTTCACTTATATTATTTTGAGAGTCTTTTAGAACAGCATGGTATTTGCTATGGTTACAAATTTTGTCCTAGAATGATGAGCATCCAAGTTGAGTATAATAAAAACTATCATAGGAAGTGAATTGGATGCTATGATCAATTTGATGCTTGATAATTGTTTTGAGATATAAAGGTAGTAATGTTAGGGTCATGCTAGTGGATAATTATGAAATTGAGAAATACTTTTGTTGAAGTTGGCAAGTCCCGTAGCATGCACGTATGGTAAAAGTTGTGTGACAAATTTGTTGCATGAGGTGCTCTTTTGATTGTCTTCCTTATGAGTGGCAGTCCGGGACGGGCAATGGTCTTTTCCTACCAATCTATCCCTCTAGGGGCATGCGTAGTAGTACTTTGCTTCGAGGGCTAAGTAGACTTTTGCAATAAGTATATGAGTTCTTTATGACTAATGTGAGTCCATGGATATACGCACACTCATCCTTCCACTTTGCTAGCCTCTATTATGCCGCGCGACTTTCGCCGGTATCATGAACCCATTATTTACTTTCCTCAAAACAGCCACCATACCTACCTATTATGGCATTTCCATAGCCATTCCGAGATATATTCCCATGCAACTTTCCACCGTTTCGTTTATTATGACACGTCTCATCATTGTCATATTGCTCTTTGCATGATCATGTAGTTGACATCGTATTTGTGGCAAGGCCACCTTCGTAATTTTCATACATGTCGCTCTTGATTCATTGCATATCCCGGTACACCGCCGGAGGCATTCATATAGAGTCATATCTTGTTCAAGCTTTGAGCTGTAAATCAATAGAAGTGTGATGATTTCCATTGTTAGGGCATTGTCCCAGTGAGGAAAGCATGATGAAGACTATGATTCCCCCACAAGTCGGGATGAGACTTCGGACTTTACAAAAAGAAAAAAAAATAAGAAAAAAAAAGAGAAAGGCCAAAAAGAAAGAAAAGAGGCCAAAGAAAAAAAAGAAAAATGAAAAATGAAAAAAAGAGGAAAAAATGAGGTCGCTGCCTCCGGTAGCATAATCCTGACCCGCGGTTGGCAGACGTTCGCCCGTGCGCGAGGCCTTGGCGGAAGGTGCACCCTCCACTTCAAGTACGACGGTCGGGCGACCCTCTATGTGAGGGTGTTCAGGGAGGACGGCCGCTGCGCGGGGTGCTGCTCGGAGGATGACAGCGACGACGAAGGTGGTGAAGGTGAGCTTGGCCTTGGCGGTGCACGCTCCTCTCCCCGTGATCGCATCTCTTCCTCAAATGAGAGCTCGAGTAGTGGTGGCTACGACCGGCACCCACGTCGTCGTTCTTGGGTCGAGGATGTCGGTGGCTCGTCCAGCTGCAGCGCTCCAGTGAAGCTGGAGAGGAGCCCGACATGAGTCTGGGGGCCGCCAAACTTGGACTCAAGACCGGCTGCAGCACCAGGTCGCCTATGGGGGAACTAGTGGAGCGTCGGGCCACCTTGAGGCATTGCTTCAGGATGCAGCACTGGTGCCGGGTCCATATGCCTTTGGGCTTTCTTTGTTTAGCCTTTCCTTTCTCCTGTAAGTCGAAAGAAAAAAGATGGTGTACCCCATGGGGGCATGTAATGAACTATGGCAGTTATGCCCTTTATGCTATGCTTGATATCTTGGTGCTATGCTGTAACATTTGCGCTCTGAGTAAGTCAGGATAGGAAAACTTAGCTTGATATGTGCACAGTAGCTTTCCGCCTCGCTAAGACCTGTCTTCAGGTACTCAGCGTGGCCCCCTTCCTGGGGAGCTGAAGGTCATAGACCTCGAGGGACGTGGGATGCCTCGGGGTCTCAGGAGCCGCAGCGGAACCGCTGCAGGGCTGCTTTTAAAGGAAAAGAAAAACTGATGAGCACCTCACTCCTCCATATGCGAGCTCCCTGCCATAGATTAGCTCTGACTTAATGCATCATGTCGCGCTGCCCGGGGGGAACGGGTATGAGTGGTGCTGATGCCTGTGAGCTTGATCGAGGGCTCCTCGTGAGGACAAGGCCGAAGCACCAGGGGCAGCGGGGTTCGGTGAAGTGTGTGTGTGGGGGGGGGGGCAGGCCCAAGGCGCACACACCTGCCTAGACCCACACGCGAGGTGCACGAGTGAGAGTGGCGGGCAACTACCACCTCTCTCTTGCCCTTAGGCCAAAAACAACCGTGCGGCTCAGGAGAAGAAATTAACTCAGCGAACCAAAATCCGAGAACACCAAATCCATTGAAAGATCACTAGAAATTGCAAGCAACTTCGGAAAGCAAATGAACAGCCGCGTCCAGCACCTAATCTAGTCTTCTCACCAACGTGGAGATAAGTGCTGCCACTAAGACGTGGGAGGGAGCCCCCATGAGGCCCCAGGGTGACTCTCAGAAGACTCTGGGGCGTGTACAACCCCACTCATTATTATGTGAGAGTGTTACGAGCGGAGACCTTCACAGGCCGGAGCCTTGCTTCATAGGCCGGAGCCTTTCTTCAGGGGTAGAACTTCCCGAGGTGCTGGATGTTCCTGGCGTTCTAGATGGGGACCCCGTCTTGTGTCTCCAGGCACGCGGCGCTAGGCCTGGAGACACGAGCAATCCTAAGCGAGCCCTCCCACATGGGAGAGAGCTTGTGCAACCCTTCCCTGGAGAGCACCCACCTTAGGACGAGGTCACCCACCTCCAACATCCTGGAGCGGATGCTGCGGCAGTGATACCACTGCAGCGCCTGCTGGTACCTCACCGCCCGGAGCGAGCCTTGACGATGGCATTCCCCTCCCAGCACGAGATCCATCCCCCACGTGGCATCCTAACGCGTCTTGTCGAACGCCAGGAGCCGCGTGGAGCGATGCCTGACCTCATGTGGGAGAACCGCCTCTGCTCCGTAGACGAGGAAGAATGACGTCTCTCATGTTGGATTGGTCGCGGTGGTGTGGATGGACCACAACACAGACTGCAGCTCGTCGAACCAGCCCCTGCCACAGGCCTCGAGCTTCTTCTTGAAGGTCCTTGTCTTGAGACCCCCTCAGGACTTCTGCATTGGCCTTCTCGGCCTGGCCGTTGCTCCGGGGGTGTGCCACTGAGGCGTAGCATATCTCCATTCCAAGGTTAGCACACTATGTTTTGAAAAGGTTGCTAGTGAACCGCGTGCCGTTGTCGATGATGATGCGGTTAGGGACCCCAAACCGGCTCACGATTCCCTTGATTACCTTGACAGCCAATCCATCTAGGATGGTGCGAACGGCTTCTACCTCCGCCCACTTGGTGAATTTGTCGATGGTGACATAAAGGTATCGTAGCCCCCAGGCGCCCGAGGGAACGGCCCCAAGATGTCCAGCCCCCAGACCGCGAACGGCCCCAAGATGTCCAGCCCCCAGACCGCGAACGACCATGTGAGCGGAATTGTCTGGAGACCCTGTGTAGGCTGGTGAATTTGCTTGGCGTGGAACTGGCATGCTTTACAGGAACGCACCAGCTCTGTGGTGTCGTTAAGCGCGGTGGGCCAGTAGAAACCGTTGTGGGACGCCTTGCCCACCAGAGTGTGTGACGAAAAATGAGTGCCTGTAGTCCCCACCATGTATGTCCGCTAGCAGCTCAAGTCCCTACTCCCTGGAGATGCATCGCAACGAAACGTCATTGGGCATGTTGCGATATAACTCACCATCCTGGATGCAGTACGCGGTGGCTTGACGAGCCACGCGCCCGGCATCCTCCTAATTCTTTGGCAAGGTCCCTTGAAGCAGGTACGCCTTGAAATCTTAAGTCCAGCACCCCTCCCGAGGCTCGAGTGCAAGCAGCAGGCGGGCTCCCATGGGATGGCCACATGTTGGGGCGCCCGTCTCACGCGCCTGAGGCGAGTCCTCCTGAGGTGGTGTCGGAGCCGTGGTGGGGGAGCCTGATACGTCTCCAACGTATCTACTTTTCCAAACACTTTTGCCCTTGTTTTGGACACTAACTTGCAGGATTTGAATGAAACTAACCTGGACTAACATTGTTTTCAGCAGAATTGCCTTGATGTTGTTTTATGTGTAGAAAAGAAAAGTTCTCGGAATGTCCTGAAAATCCACGGAGGCACTTTTTGGAATTAATAAGAATTGCTGGGCGAAAGAAATACACCAGGGGGCCCTGGGCCTGTCCATGAGACAGGGCCCCCCTGTAGGGCGCGCCCCCTATCTCGTGGGCCCCCTGGACCTACACCGGCCTCAACTCCAACTCCATATATTCCGTCTCGCGGAGAAAAAGAATCAGAGAGAAAGTTTCATTGCATTTTACGATATGGAGCCGCCGCTAAGCCCTAATCTCTCTCGGGAGGGCTGATCTGGAGTCCGTTCGGGGCTCCGGAGAGGGGGATTCGTCGCCGTCGCCATCATCAACCATCCTCCATCACCAATTTCATGATGCTCACCACCGTGCATGAGTAATTCCATCGTAGGCTTGCTGGACGTTGATGGGTTGGATGAGATTTACCATTTAATCAAGTTAGTTTTGTTAGGGTTTGATCCCTAGTATCCACTATGTTCTGAGATTGATGTTGCTATGACTTTGCTATGCTTAATGCTTGTCACTAGGGCCCGAGTGCCATGATTTCAGATCTGAACCTATTATTTTTTCATGAATATATGTGTGTTCGTGATCCTATCTTGCAAGTCTATAGTCACCTATTATGTGTTATGATCTGACAACCCCGAAGTGACAATAATCGGGATACTTCTCGGTGATGACCGTAGTTTGAGGAGTTCATGTATTCACTATGTGCTAATGCTTTGTTCCGGTTCTCTATTAAAAGGAGGCCTTAATATCCCTTAGTTTCCACTAGGACCCCGCTGCAATGGGAGGGTAGGACAAAAGATGTCATGCAAGTTCTTTTCCATAAGCATGTATGACTATTTATGGAATACATGCCAACATTTCATTGATGAACTGGAGCTAGTTCTGTGTCACCCTATGTTATAGCTATTACATGAGGAATCGCATCCGGCATAATTATCCATCACTGATCCATTGCCTATGAGCTTTTCATATGTTGTTCTTCGCTTATTTACTTTTTCGTTGCTACTGTTACAACTACTACAAAAAACCACAAAACATTTATCTTTACTTTTGCTACCATTACCATTATTATCATACCACCTTTGCTACTAAATACTTTGCTGCAGATATTAAGTTATCCAGGTGTGGCTGAATTGACAACTCAACTGCTAATACTCAAGAATATTCATTGGCTCCCCTTGTGTCGAATCAATAAACTTGGGTTGTACTTCACCCTCGAAAGATGTTGCGATCCCCTACACTTGTGGGTTATCAAGACTAATTGCTGGCGCCGTTGCCGGGGAGCATAGCTCTATTCTCTGAGTCACTTGGGATTTATATCTGTTGATCACTATGAAGAACTTGAAAGACGCTAAAACCAAGATTTTGCACTCAACTACGAGGGGAGGTAAGGAACTGCCATCTAGCTCTGCACTAGATCCTCCTTCCGTTATTAGTAGGCTTGCGACACCTAAACCTGCTACTGCTATGAATTCTGATATGTCGCATGTTATTGATGATGCCACTTCTTCTATGCATGATGAAACTACTTCTGTGCGTGATACTACTTTGCCATTAGGTGAATTTCTTGATGAACAACTTGCTAGAGTTAGGGGGAATGAAAATATTGAAGATGCTATTATTGATGATAGTGATGATGAAGGTTCTCCCAATGATTATGTATTGCCTGTTGTTCCTAAGGGTTATGTTATGGATCAAGAAGCTGCTAGAGAAATCTTTGCTAGCAATGATAGATATGATCTTAAGAAATTATTAGCTAAATGGAAGCAGCAGTCTCTTAATACTAGAATGAAACTTGACCCTGCTTTTGCTACTTCACCTATCTGTGTTACTGATAAGGATTATGAATTCTCTGTTGATCCTCAGATTATTACTTTAGTTGAATCTGATCCTTTTTATGGCCTTGAATCTGAAACTGTTGTGGCACATCTTACCAAGTTGAATGATATAGCTACCCTGTTTACTAATGATGAGAAGTCTCACTATTTTTATATCCTTAAGATATTTCCGTTCTCATTAAAGCGTGATGCTAAGACTTGGTACAATTCTCTTGCTCCTAGTTGTGTGCGTAGTCCCCAGGATATGATTTATTACTTCTCTGCTAAATATTTCCCTGCTCATAAGAAACAAGCTGCCTTGTGAGAAATATATAATTTTGTGCAAATCAAAGAAGAGAGTCTCCCACAAGCTTGGGGGAGGCTTCTCCAGTTACTTAATGCTTTGCCTGATCATCCTCTTAAGAAAAATGAAATACTTGATATCTTTTATAATGGACTAACCGATGCTTCCAAGGACTACTTGGATAGTTGTGCTGGTTGTGTTTTCAGGGAAAGAACAGTCAACGAAGCTGAAATATTATTGAATAATATGTTGACTAATTAAAATAATTGGACTCTTCCTGAGCCAATTCCTGAAGCAATTCCTGAACCAATTGAGCCAACTCCTGATCCTATTCCTAAACCCACTCCGAAGAAGAGAGGTGTTTTATTTCTCAGTCCTGAATATATGCAAGAGGCAAAGAAATCAATGAAAGAAAAAGGTATTAAAGCTGATGATGTTAAGAATTTACCTCCTACTGAAGAAATACACTGTCTTAATATACCACCTGTTGAAGAACCATATTGTCTTGATAACCGGACACAGGTAGTAAAGGTAAATTCTCTCTATAGATATGATAAAGTTGAAATCCCCTCTACTAAATTTCATAGCCCATGCTTAGATGAATTTGATGACTTTATGGCTAGACAAGAAATTTGAAATGCTTATGTTGTTAGAGAGTTAAAGAATAATGCTTTCGAGACGTGTAAGTGATAATATGGCTAGAGTTAAAGATGAATTTCACCTCCTAAGCAAATATGCTTCTATGCTTGCTACTCAAGCTGAGCAAGTGCTTAAAGCTCAAAATGATTTGCTTGAGGAATTAAATAATAAAAACGACTTTTGTTGGAGTAAATGACCACGGGTAGCCTTGCCGGCTCCCTTTGGCCCTTTGAAAAAACAACAGGCCGATCGAGCCTTGGACAGCACCCAAGACGCGGGACGCCTTCCTCCGGCCGGCTGCCTCACAAGCCGACTATCGGGAGGCGGCCCAACCCTAAACTCTCCTGGAGGAAGCCACGATAGGGCCGACTCCAAGAAGACTGACTCTAAGCGGCCGACCCCGAGCGAGCGGCCAGGGCCGAGCCCTAAAATTCTGCACCCCCATAACGATGATGGGACAGGGCGTGGCAACAGTAAAGCCTGCCACCCCGAATCCTGGAGCGTGCATGGCTACAGTACGCACTACGGCCCGCAGGCGGCGGGCCCCTTCGGTCAGAGAGACGCCCGAAGGCGGCCTCGCCTCCCCCAGCCGGCCTGGGGCATGGCCGGCTTCCTATGGCCGGCTTGCCCCCTCCTCGGGGCGTGCGCACCATTAAGGAGACAAGACGAGGTAAGGCTACAGTGAGAGCCCGCAAGGCGGCGGCACTGTAGCCATGCTTACCTCGACAAAGCCCTCGTCGTCAGAGGCAAGGAAACAGTAACCAGCCCCCGACAAGACCCCCAAGCGGTGGGGCCGGCCTGTCGTCCAATGAGCCGGCAGCCGGCGGGACCCACCAGTCGGCGGGCCCCAGCGGCCGGCGGAGAAGCCGGCGGCCATGGACACTGCGGCTAGGGCCCGCGCCCAGCCGGATTACCATTGTACCCCTAGGGGGTAGGCCTTTATAAACCCCCCGGGGAACCCATGCAAAGGGATGATCTCAGATAGTCTTAGACACCACGATAAGGAGAGAAGAGAGCTAGCCTTGCCCTTCTTCCTCCTCACACCGAACAGCTCAAGGAGCCTCTTGTAGCTTCTTATCGATCTAGTGATCATGCGGAGATCCCGCAGAGCAGGAGTAGGGGTATTATCTCCACGGAGAGCCCCCAACCTGGGTAAGATCCGCCGGCATGCATGTCTTTGCCTCATCCCATTTCCAGGCACCGGCGATGTCCTACTGGCTCCCACAATGATAAGCCATCCATTGGCATATGTCACACCTACCACCCGACATTTGGCGCCCACCATGGGGCCAGGTGCACCGTCGTCCGGAGACCTGCTCAGGACGGGAACCCTTTTCCTCCCCAGCGAGCGTAGCCAGCCCGTCACGCCGATGGTGCTTGCCCCGACGCGCTGCAAAGCGTCGACGACGCCTGCGCGGCGAGCTGCCTCGCCGATCTTCTTGGTGAAGCTCGCATCTCCGATGAGCCCGCATCTGACGCGGGCACATGCTGCCACTAGAGCCGCCTCGTCGGCCTCCTCGACCAACTCCACGTCTCTAGCGAGCCTACCGCGGACTTGGAGTCGGTTGGCTCCTCTGACCCGATGCTTGTCGACTCTGACACGGTGTCGCTCGACGCCTTCCCCACCAACTTGATCATCTTCGACGACCCTCTTCCCCAAGTCGACAGTGGCGGCAGCACCGTCACCAAGGTGCTAGTCATCAGCCACACCGTCACCTCTAACGAAAACACCCACGACGCCCTGCAAGCAATGCTGCACGATCTGTCCGCCTCCATCCCGGCCGATGGTGACGCTGAGACGCTGGAGGCACGCCGCCTTGCCCTCCTTGCGGAGGGCCAGAGGATAGCCTCCATGAGATGCCTCACTGAAGCTCACTAGCGCAAAGTTGACCGCACCGCCTTCGGTATGCGGCCTCCTAAAGGGCCAAGCCGATCCGGTGTCGTCAAGAAGCACGGCGCGGCCATCGCCAGCATGCTGGGAGCGGACCGCCTAGTCTACGCCACGCCTCTCGAGAACCTATGCGCCGCTCAGTCGATCGTATATGAGTTGAATGGACTGGGGGGCGACGAGCTCCCCTACATGACCAGACGCATCCAGCAGTTGATCGACGCGGCTGCAGAGCGGCATGAAGCCGGCATCCGCTCTGGAAGCCCCCCACGCCGAGAGCACAGCATGACGTCACGTACGCCGACTGCGGGCGGCGCCCGCACAAGGCAAGAGAAGGAACCGGCTGCTAGCCGCAGCCAGACTCGAGTCACCATCGAGCGTGACGCAGAAACCCGCCCTCTAGCCGTGGAGCGGCGAGGCGATCCCCCTCCTCCTCCGCCTCGGGGGGAGATATATCCCACCCTGCCGCCTGTCACGCATCCGAATCTCAGTGGCCGACTGGGCCACCGAGAAGGAGTCGGCGAGAATGACGCCCGCCACCGGATCGACCGCCTAGCACAGTCCCTCGCGCTGGAAGAAGAAGGCGATGTGGGCCCGCCCTGCTTCGGCCCCCGCATCCGCGATGAGCCCTTCCCCAAAGGGTTCTCGCTCCCAAGAGACACGCCCAAGTATAACGGCTCCTTGAAGCCGGAAGATTGGTTGATCGACTACTCCACTGCAGTCCGCATAGCAAGCGGCAACAGGCGTGTTGCCATGAAATATGTCCCCATCATGCTCCAAGGCATAGCGCGCACCTGGCTCAACAACCTCAAGCCTTACAGGGTCAATAGCTGGCTAGACTTCACGGAAGTCTTCATCCGCAACTTCACCAGCACATACACGCGGCCTCCCAAGCCTCGCCAGCTTTCCTTGTGTGTTCAAAAGCCCAACGAATCGACACGCGACTACCTCACGCGTTGGACCGAGCTCCACAACTCCTGCGAGGGGGTGCACGAGGTTCAAGCTATAGAATACTTCACCGCCGGGTGCAGAGAAGGCACCCTCCTTAAGCACTGACTCCTCTACAACGAGCCGACTACCCTCGACGAGCTGCTGATCATAACAAACAAGTACGCCACGGCCGACTCCTCAATGAAGACCGAGCTCTGAGTAGACACCTCCGGAAAGGTGCTGGCTCCGACTCCCAAGACGCCGGCTGGACAATCCAGCCGACGCCCGTACCAGAACAACCACAAGCGCAAGGCCCCTATGCCGTCTTCCACTAGCCGGCAGGTGGCCATGGTCGAAGACGAACAACCTGAAGGGCGGCCGGCACCCAAGAAGCAGAAGGGCGGCAGGCCGGCTTGGCAGCCGGCTTTCTCCTACGAGCAAACCCTTAACGCCCTCGGCAAGTTCCACCGCGGCGCGAAGCCGTCCAACCACACAACTTAGAAATGCCATTGGCTCACACGAATCTCCAAGGGCGAAGGGATGTTGCCGCCTCCGCCTGCAGGCAAGCTGCCTTCAGCCCCTCAGCAGCCGGCCGCTCGGCCAGCGGTCGGAGCTATTCAAGACGAGTTCCCCGATAAACATGCCGCTACGTCATCTTTACAAGCCAGACTGAAGACCGGCGTAGCCGGCGCTGACAGCAGCAAAAAGTCAACACGGTCGCCTCCAACAACCGCGAGTTTATGCACTGGTCGGAGAAGCCTATCAGCTGGAGCCAGGCCAATCACCTAGAGGTGATGCCGTCTCCTGGCTCCTATGCATTGGTTTTGGATGCCACCCTCGCGACAGAAAGGAGAGCCGCCCGTTTCTCCCATGTGCTGATAGATGACGGGAGCAGCATCAACATATTGTACCGTGATACCATGGAGAAGCTCAACATCAAGCTGAAGCAGCTCATGCCAAGTCGGACTGTGTTCCATGGCATCGTACCCGGCCTATCCTGCTCACCAATCGGCAAGATCAAGATGGATGTCCACTTTGGGGGCAAGGATCATTTCCGCCGAGAAGCAATATGGTTTGAGGTAGTGGATCTGGAGAGCCCGTACCACGCATTGCTTAGCCGACCTGCTTTGGCCAAGTTTATGGCCGTACCTCACTACGCCTACCTCAAGATGAAGATGTCGAGTTCCAAGGGCATCATCACCATAGCTGGAGACTACAAGAAATCTTCTGAGTGTGCAGCAGCTAGCAGCTGGCTGGCCGAGTCCCTTGTGATTGCTGAAGAAAAGAAGATGCTGGATCGAGTCGTGGCCATGGCTGGCAAGCAGTCGGCCCTGTCCCCCGACTCCAAGGAATGTGATGCTCAAGGTTCTTTCCAGCCGGCCAGAGAGATAAAGAAGATACCTGTGGACCCGAAGCACTCGGAGAGGTACGCTGTCATGGGCACCGGCCTCGACAGCAAATAGGAAAGTGAGCTCGTCGATTTCCTCCGTGATGATCGGGACATCTTCGCATGGTCTCCCAAAGACATGCCGGGTGTCCCGACGGATTTCGCTGAGCACAAGCTACATGTCCGATCTGACGCCAAGCCAGTCAAGCAGCCCTTTCGCCGCCTATCAGAAGAGAAGAGAAGAGTAGTCGGAGAAGAAATAGCCCGGCTTCTGGCAGTCGGCTTCATTATGGAGGTGTTCTTTCCAGAGTGGCTTGCCAACCCGGTCCTGGTGTTAAAGAAGAACAAGCAGTGGCGCATGTGCATTGACTACACCAGCCTCAACAAAGCCTACTATCAGTGTCAAAACCGGCGGATCTCGGGTAGGGGGTCCCGAACTGTGCGTCTAGGCGGATGGTAACAGGAGACAAGGGACACGATGTTTTTACCCAGGTTCGGGCCCTCTCGGTGGAGGTAAAACCCTACTCCTGCTTGATTAATATTGATGGTATGGGTAGTACAAGAGTTGATCTACCACGAGATCAGAGAGGCTAAACCCTAGAAGCTTGCCTATGGTATGATTGTTGTTCGTCCTACGGACTAAAAACTCTCCGGTTTATATAGACACCGGAGAGGGCTAGGGTTACACCGAGTCGGTTACAATTGGAGGAGATCTACATATCGCATCGCCAAGCTTGCCTTCCACGGCAAGGAAAGTCCTATACGGACACGGGACGAAGTCTTCAATCTTGTATCTTCATAGTCCGGGAGTCCGGTCACAGGTCATAGTCCGGCCATCCGGACACCCCCTAATCCGGGACTCCCTCAGTAGCCCCCGAACCAGGCTTCAATGACGACGAGTCCGGTGTGCAGATTTGTCTTCGGCATTGCAAGGCTGGTTCTTCTCCAAATCCCATGTACCCGTCGAATAGTATCCGGCCTCCAGTGCGTGCTGTACTCCTCAACTTCTATGCCCAATAATGACCATCTTCCACGTGTCAAACGAATGCAAAAAGGCAGGGAGTTTTTTCATTCTCCCCCCTAGGCGCGTGAACGAGCTACCCATAAAAGAGACAGGGATTTAGATCCAGCCCACACCATCTTCCCTCTGCGAGCCTTCATCAGAGCACCTTCGACAGGGATCCATTCCACCATGGCCGGTCGGTGCAGCTCCTCCTCTCGCCTCTCCAGCCCTCGGCCCGGAGATTGGGGGCGGTGTTCCGTCCCGCATAGCGAGCTAGTAGTGCTTCAGTCCAAGGGGCTCCTCCCCCCAGCATATATGGTCCCGGTTCAAGCCGGGATTGCCACCTATAGCAACGGAGAGCAGGCGGAGAGCATCCCCAATCCCTCCTGAGGAGAGCGGGTGTGCCTAGTCCCTTATTTAATAACAGGACTCGGATTTCTGATTCATCCGTTTCTCCGAGGGCTACTAGAGTTCTATGGCCTCCAGCTACACAACCTCACACCTGGCTCCATACTGCACATCGCAGGCTTCGTGGCCCTCTACGAGCTGTTCTTGGGCGTCGAGGCCCATTTCGCGCTGTGGAAGAAGTTGTTCTACCTCGTGCCCCGCTCTTAGGAGGGGTCTATTTATCAAGTGGGTGGAGCCGAACTATGGCGCATCGCTGGGACCGGATATCTATCCGGCACCCTGAAGAGGGCATCCGATGACTGGCCTTCAGAGTGGTTCTATATAGATGACGTCCCCCTGCTGGACCCTGTACAGTCGGCCTCCCCAAGTTCAATAATGCTCCGTTGAAGAAGCGCCTGAGCTGGCGCCCGCAGAACCCTCAGAGGGAAACTGACAAGGACGTCCTTTACCTGATGAACCGGATAAGGCTATTGGCTCATTCCGGACTGACCATGATCAAGGTCATGGCCATATGCATTACACGAGGGGTGAAGCCGCTTCAATACAGAGGCCACCCCATGTGGGATTTCAACGGGGAGGACGACGCCACCCGATGCGGTCGTAAGGGGCCGGATTCGGCTGCCACTTTAACGAGAATCTTATCCGCTTTGTACAAGGGAGAAGAAGAGGAATTCCTCCATGTCAACCCAGAGGGCGGGTTCTCCATGTACAATCCTCCAAGCTGGGTGAGCGAACGCTTTCACTTGCCTATCTGTTTTCAAATTCCCATGGTTGAGTACTTAATCTAGCAATTGCAACGCAGGAGCTACACCAGACTGTGAAGGAAATAAACAGCCCCCCTCGATAACCCGAGGACCCGGAACGGGCCCTCGACCCGGATTCCCAGGGGGACCCGGACCTATGTGTGGAGCTAATTGATGGGGTGTTTCATCAGTTAAGCAAGGACAACACCTTGGTGGCCATTACGGCCGATTATCCCGAACTACTTCCAGTCTCAAAGGTGACCGAGATCAAAGTCCCAGTACTCTTCGGAGGATCCATCCATGCTTATTTCATAAACTAATAGTGTTTCATTTTGCAGGGGAAATCCTTGCGGCGGAGGGCTGAGCCCGCGGTGGGTAGCCAACAAGGGCCGTCGAAGCCAGGCGGGATAAAAAGAAGTGCGGACCGGATCGAGACTCCGGCGCAACGGAACGGCGCGCAATTTTAACGTCTAGGGTTTATGCCCTTGAGTTGCGCTAATGCTCATGCTCTCCTCAGGAAAAAGAGCGCCCGCTGGACTGTTCTTTGTGATGCATGTTTTTCCCCAGAGGCGTTGGACGCCTTTAGTACGGGAGAAGCGTACCTCCGTGCCGCTTAAAATGGTCTAGCCAGAGCCACGGAGCAGTATCTGAAAGACATATGGGTGAGTAAATCTGATGGTTATATATATCAGTAGCCCCCGAGACTTGAAGCAGTTAAGATAACTGATTTAAGGATCGTACGAAATGCAAGATCTTACGAAAAAGAATACGGAACTGTCCCAGGAGCTGGAAGAGTGCAAGGCCCAACTTGAGGCTGCACTGGCCGCTTCAGGGAGTGCCAAGGGGACGCCCTCAGGTAATATATGCTTCAAAAGATAATTCTACTGAGACGTGCGGCATGTGTGCAATTCTGACCATAACGGTGCAGATAGGGCTGGAGTGAATCCGGACAAGCAACAACTCCTGTGCTAGTTGAAGGCCGGCGAGAGCGTGCTGACGAGGGTGAGGCAGGAGAAGAACAAGCTTCAAGACGCCAACACCTAGCTGGGCGAGGAACTAAAGGATGTTCGTGCTCAACTGTCTGATTCTGTAAAGGAGAATCGGCGACTTCGGCGTGGCATTTTTAGTAAGTGCTTAAACGAATCTTCCAAAAAGAGTTCGGCGAGGAAGTCGACTGATAGGGCTATGTCCGCAGGTATGCTGACAGGTCGGCCGGGTGAGGAAATGCCCGGTTCTGCGGGGGACCTTCTTCCCGAGCTGTTGCAGCTGCACGAACGAGTTCGGCAGGCGATGCAGGGCGTCGTCCAGGCTTTATGGCCATCCCTCTCCATGCCCGAATGCCTTGGAGAGCTTGCTGAGAAGCTGAAGGGAGTGCGGCAGCGCTTCCGATTATGGAAGATATCAGCCTGCCGTCAAGGCGCCAGGGAGGCCTGGGCCATGGTGAAGACGCGGTACATGAAGGCTGACCCAAACCACATGGCCAAGGTCAGCCCTGTGGGGCTCGACGGGAAAGAGATTCCTGTCAGTTTAGTGTACGGCCAGGTAGAGTTGGCCGCCAAGTATTCCCAACAGGATTGTAAATTAGATAGCCTGTTGGATGGTATTGAAGAAGAATATACCCAGTCAAATTAACTATGTAATTTTAAAATGACATGTATAATGCCTTCTAGCCGGATTGTAGATCGTTTGTCAGTGCGGACCTTTTCGCTTCAACCTCTGGACCTGATAGTCCGGAGTGTGTCCGAATACCCTCTCGGTTATGTAAGAACCGGGGCATGCATGGAGACCATGCGTAGGGGTCCTAAGTGCTTTAGCAGACAAGTGCCCAACTAGTTATGTTATATTACATGGTTAGTAAGAAACATCTTCTAGGGAGAATAGTTCCGTTAAGGGTTCCTTTCCCTGGGAGGCATGCCCTCAAGTGCATGTCCGGACTGCGAAAAAAGTAGAAAAGCATCTGGGGGCAAATAAATAAATAAGTGAAAAGTCATCTTTTATTTCCCCGACCGAATATTCCCTTAAGAACGCTAGCTTTCGGCTTCACCCAGTCTGAGGTACACGTCCCACTGACCCGGCAGTAATAATCGCAGAGGTGCTCCCTTTACCACCTAGCCGTACAAACGGGAACGTAGGGGTAAGCACAGGAGCCAGGCAACCCAGCTTGGCCAAAACTTAAGTCATATTGATGCATATAATGGTGCATAAAAGGTTCATGCGGAAGTGTCACACATGTTTTGGGCCTGAAGCCCGTGTATATAAGCTTCTGATAAAGAAGCCCCCAAGTATAATGAGCGCGGGTAGCACGTCAATTATGCGCGAACAAATCGCGCAAGCAAGACCCTAAAGGCTTGGAAGAAGGAAGGGAGGAAAGAGGAGAAAAATACCAGGCAGCTAAAAATAAAAAAAGGAAGGTGGCAGAGGAACGAGACGAACACAGAGTCCGGCGCTAGGCGTAGAATCTTCGTAGGTGTGGTGCGTTCCATGGGTTTGGCTCGAGTCGGTTGTCCAATGCATTTCGCAGATGGTACGCTCCACCAGTCAGGACTTGGTCGATTATGAAGGGACCCTCCCATTTGGGCTTGAGTTTGTCTTTTTTCTTGTCCAACAGGCGTAGAACTAGTTCGCCAACATTGTAAGTTTTGGCCCGTGCTTCTCTGCTTTGATATCTTTGAGCCTGCTGTTGATAGAATGCGGAACGGGCCTTTGCAACGTCGCGCTCCTCTTCCAATGTGTCCAAGCTATCCTGCCGATCGAGCTCGGCTTCTCTTTCTTCGTACATGCGCACGCGAGGTGAGTCATGAATTATGTCGCAGGGCAGGACTGCCTCTGCGCCGTATACCATAAAGAATGGTGTGAATCCGGTAGTACGGTTCAGCGTGGTCCGTAGCCCCTAGAGTACGGAGTCAAGCTCCTCTGCCTAGTGCGTGTTGGATTCCGTAAGGGATCGCACTAATCTGGGTTTGATGCCGCTCATGATTAGACCGTTGGCCCGCTCGACTTGACCGTCAGTTTGTGGGTGATAGACTGAAGCATAATCGAGCTTAATGCCCATGTTTCTGCACCAGAGTTTAACTTCATCGGCCGTAATGTTTGTGCCGTTGTCAGTAATGATGCTGTGGGGGACGCCGTAACGGTGTACAACCCCGGATATGAAGTCTATCACCGGTCCGGATTCGGCCGTCTTAACGGGCTTGGCCTCTATCCATTTGGTGAATTTATCCACCATGAATAGTAGATACTTTTGCTTGTGGGTTCCTCCTTTAAGGGGTCCCACCATGTCAAGCCCCCAGACCGCAAAAGGCCAGGTGATGGGTACGGTTTGTAGGGTGGTAGGCGGCATGTGGCTTGAATTAGCGAATAGTTGGCAACCGATGCATCGCTGAACTAAGTCCTGAGCGTCTGCCCGGGCCGTCGGCCAATAGAATCCGGTACGAAAGGCCTTGCTCACAAGGGCTCGGGCTGCAGCGTGGTGCCTGCCGAGTCCGACGTGAATTTCCGCCAGAAGGTTCCGCCCTTCCTCTTCGGAGATACACCTTTGAAGGACTCCAATGGTGCTTTTCCTATAAAGCTCTCCTTCGTGGACTTTATAGGCTTTAGATCGCCGCACTATGCAGCGTGCCCCATTTTGGTCCTCGGGGAGTTCCTGCCTAGTTAAGTAGGCTAAGAATGGTTCTATCCACAGGGCAATTACTGCCACTATTACGTGGGCTGAGGGTGTGACTTCATTGAAGGAGTCTTTCGTTGTGTCAGGGTGTTCGGGATGAGGTGATGCGTCTTGATCCAGATTGTTAATTCCGGATTCCCCTTCCCACTGTACGGACGGCTTAAGTAGCCTTTCTAGGAAAATGTTGGGGGGGACTGCATCGCGTTTTGCGCTGATGCGTGCCAAGACGTCTGCTGCCTGATTATTTTCCCGGGCTATATGGTGGAATTCCAGTCCTTCGAACCGGGCTGACATATTTAGGATGGCATTGTGATAGGCTGCCATTTTGGATCTTTGGCGTCAAACTCTCCATTTATTCGGGATATCGCGAGGTTCGAATCTCCACGCACCTCTAGGCGTTGAATGCCCATGGAGACTGCCATCCGGAGGCCATGTAGAAGGGCCTCGTATTCGGCTGCTTTGTTGGAGTCCGTATACATTATCTGGAGTACATATTGGACTGTATCTCCTGTTGGGGACATCAGGACGACGCCAGCCCCCAGACCCACCAGCATTTGAGAGCCGTCAAAGTGCATGGTCCAGTTGGAATATGTGTCGTACTCTTTAGGGAGTTCGGCTTTAGTCCATTCAGCGACGATGTCGGCCAAGGCTTGCGACTTGATGGCCCGCCGTGGCTTATATGTTATGTCGAACGGAAGGAGCTCAATGGCCCATTTGGCAATCCGGCCCGTTGCATCGCGGTTGTTTATGATATCGTTAAGAGGTACTTCAGAGGCTACTGTTATCGAACACTCTTGAAAGTAGTGACGCAGCTTCCGGGACGCCATGAACACTGCGTATGCTATTTTTTGGTAGTGCGGGTACCGGGACTTGCATGGAGTGAGGACACTGGACACGTAGTACACTGGTTTCTGGACAGGGAATTAGTGTCCGTCCGTTTCTCGTTCGACGACGAGGACTGCGCTTACAACTTGGGGAGTTGCCGCGATGTATAACAACATAGGTTCGCCGATGTTTGGCACGGCCAGGACAGGGTTTGTTGCCAGTATGGCTTTTATTTCTTCAAGTCCGGCCGTGGCGGCATCTGTCCACTCGAAGTGTTTGGTGCGCCGGAGGAGGCGGTAAAGGGATAATGCCTTTTCCCCCAAGCGGGAGATGAAGCGGCGCAGAGCCGCCACGCATCCCGTCAATTTTTGTATTTGCTTGAGATCTTTTGGAATATCCAATTGTGACAGAGCTCAGATCTTGGCTGGGTTTGCTTCAATTCCTCTACCGGATACAATTCCTCCATGCATCCCTAGGAGCTTTCCGGCTGGTACGCCGAAAACGCATTTTTCCGGGTTAAGCCTAATGTCATATGTTCAGAGGTTATCGAACGTGAGCCTGAAGTCGTCTATCAGATTCTCGACGTGTTTGGTTTTGACGACCACGTCATCCACGTATGCTTCAACAGTTTTGCCGATCTGGTTGGCTAGACATGTCTGAATCATGCGCTGATATGTTGCGCTGGCGTTTTTGAGACCGAAGGGCATTGTGTTGAAGCAGAGTGGGCCGTATGGGGTGATGAATGCTGTTGCAGCTTGGTTTGACTCTGCCATCTTGATTTGGTGGTAACCAGAGTATGCATCGAGGAAACACAATGAATCGTGTCCTGCAGTGGCGTCAATGATTTGATCAATGTGGGGGAGGGGGAAGGGATCCTTTGGGCAGGCCTTATTAGGTCTTTGAAATTGATGCATAGGCGCCAGGATTTGTTCTTCTTTGGTACCATTACCAGGTTTGCCAGCCAGTCCAGATGTTTTATATCTCTGATGAATCCGGCTTCCAATAGTTTGGCTAGCTCCTCTCCCATGGCTTGTCTCTTAGGTTCGGAGAAACGCCGAAGAGTCTGCTTAACGGGTTTGAACCCTTTTAAGATGTTAAGGCTGTGCTCGGCCAGCCTGCGTGGGATTCCTGGCATGTCTGAAGGGTGCCAGGCAAAAATGTCCCAATTTTCGCATAGGAATTCTCTTAGTGCGGCGTCGACGTCAGGGCTGAGTTGTGCCCCGATGGAGGCCGTTTTTGTAGTGTCCTTTGGATGGACTTGGAACTTGACTATTTCGTCTGCCGGCTTGAAGGAGGTGGATTTGGATCTTTTGTCGAGTATCACGTCGTCCCTGTGCACCGTGGAGTGCAACACAGTTAGTTCCTCGGCCGCTAGGGCTTCGGATAGTGCCTCGAGGGCTAGTGCGGCTGTCTTGTTTTCGGCGCGGAGCACTGTGTCCGGATCGCTGGCAAGGGTGATTATTCCGTTGGGCCTGGGCATTTTGAGCTTCATGTACCCGTAATGGGGTATAGCTTGAAAAATTGTGAATGCTTCTCGCCCTAATAGAGCGTGGTATCTGATGCTGAACGGGGCCACTTGAAATGTGACCACCTCGGATTTGTAATTATCCGGCGTGCCGAACACCACATCCAGTGTGATTTTTCCTGAATAGCACGCTTCATGACTGGGGATTATTCCTCGGAAGGTTGTGTTGCTTCGCTCAATGCGGCTCCAGTCTATTTCCATTTTGCGCAGGGTTTCCTCATATATGAGGTTTAGTCTGCTACCAACGTCCATGAGTACCTTTGTAAGCCGGAAGCCGTCCACTATCGGACTGAGGACCAGTGCGGCTGGCGCTTGGGCTGTCCCGAATATAGGTTCGTCACTGGCGTTAAAGGTGATAGCCGTGTCACTCCATGGGTTTATTGTTGCTACTTGGTAGACTTCGGTAAGGCTGTGGAGCGTTCGCTTTCTCGCATTGTTTGATGCGAAAGTCTCGAAGACTGTCGACACCGTACTGGCATTTGCGGGGTGGTGCTCTGCGGATTCTGGAGTTAGAAGCTCCTCGCCACTTCTGGCCACCTGCCGGAGTATCCAACATGCTCTAAGGCTATGAGTTGGTGTGACGCCCTCTGTATTATGAATTTTACAGGGTCCATTGAGCCATCCCTCCAGTACGGTTCCATACCCTGTAGAGGGTTTTTGCTTTTTGCTATTTGGCCTAGGTACCTGGCGATAATGCGCCCTTTTGTTTTGGACTGGTATTGTATTCAGGGTCGGTTTGTCCTAGAATTTTGTTTCAGTTTTCCGAACGCTTTCTGTCGCACAATACTTTCGTACTATGGATGTCAAGTCGGCGAAGCGTGTAATTTCGCAGCGACTTATGGCGTTAAGGATTCCGGTGTCCGTGCAGTTGTTGCATAAGAACGAGATTGCAACTCCCTCGTGGCAGTCCTGTATCCTGTTCATAACCAGGAGGAATCTTGCCTAGTAGTGATGCACTGATTCCCTGGGCTCTTGCCGAATTAGGGATAGATCCCTTATATTTGGGTGGGCGGGTGGATTTAAATCTGGAACCTCGCCCGACATAAGACTCAAGGGCCAAAGAGTTTCTGAACTTGGAAGCATGTTTTCTTGGACGTTATTCAATGAATCAGGACTACTGCCTGACTTTAGGTTCAGGGCTTGGGCGACGTCCTCCCCTCCGCGGATGTCCGGCTTGGAGGGATCGGGAATCCGGACACATATGGTCCTTGGGATGGGCGAAGATTCACCGTATTGTTCCTCCACCACTTCAACGTGGTGGGTGACCTCGGGGGAGTCAATCTCTCTCTCATCGGGTTTAAGCCCAATCTGGCCATAATCTGTAGCGACTCCCAGGGAGGCGATGCGATCCAAGAGCTCGTTTAGGAAGGAGATCTCGATCGGATCTAATTGCTCAGCAAATTCTGAGCTGATGTGGAGATTGCTTTCGATGACCTGAGAGGTCATCATCGATGCGGCGGCCGAATAGGCGGTCATCAAAAACCTGCCTAGCCGGAGAGTTTGACCGACAGCCAAAGCTCCTTTAGCAACAATGTCGTCTTTAAAGATGGGGTGCGGCATCCTTCCCGACGGTGACGAGACAGAGGAACTCTCAATGAAAGCACAAATGTTGGTGTCAAAACCGGCGGATCTCGGGTAGGGGTCCCGAACTGTGTGTCTAGGCGGATGGTAACAGGAGACAAGGGACACGATGTTTTTACCCAGGTTCGGGCCCTCTAGGTGGAGGTAAAACCCTACTCCTGCTTGATTAATATTGATGGTATGGGTAGTACAAGAGTTGATCTACCACGAGATCATAGAGGCTAAACCCTAGAAGCTAGCCTATGGTATGATTGTTGTTCGTCCTACGGACTAAAAACTCTCCGGTTTATATAGACACTGGAGAGGGCTAGGGTTACACCGAGTCGGTTACAGTTGGAGGAGATCTACATATCATATCGCCAAGCTTGCCTTCCACGCCAAGGAAAGTCCTAACCGTACACGGGACGAAGTCTTCAATCTTGTATCTTCATAGTCCGGGAGTCTGGTCACAGGTCATAGTTCGGCCATCCAGACACCCCCTAATCCGGGACTCCCTCACCTGCCCTAAAGATCCTTTTCCTCTGCCAAGGATTGATCAAGTAATAGACTCCACAGCCGGATGCGAGTTGTTGAGTTTCTTGGATGCTTACTCGGGCTACCACCAGATAAAATTGGACCCAGCCGACCGCCTGAAGACCGCCTTCATCACCCCATTCGGAGCTTTCTGTTACCTGACTATGATATTCGGTTTAAGAAATGCCGGTGCCACTTTTCAACGTTGCATGCAGAAATGCCTCCTCAAGCAACTCGGCAGAAATGCCCACGTCTATGTAGACGACGTTGTGGTGAAGACGGAGAAACGCGGCACCTTGCTGGAAGACCTCAGGAAGACCTTTGAAAATTTGCGCCGGTTTCAGATCAATCTCAACCCTGAGAAATGCGTGTTCGGGGTACCAGCTGGCCAACTTCTAGGCTTCCTGGTCTCCGAACGCGGCATCGAATGCAACCTAGTGAAGATCAAGGCCATAGAGAGAATGAAGATTCCTACCAAGCTGCGAGACGTCAAAAAGTTCACCGGATGCCTAGCATCTCTGAATCGCTTCATCAGCCGGCTCGGAGAGAAGGCTCTCCCCCTCTACCGACTCATGAAGAAGTCCACTCACTTCGCGTGGAATGACTAGGTGTACCTAGCTTTCCACGAGCTAAAGAAGATGATGTCCATACCGCCTGTCTTGGCGGCACCGACAGAGAAAGAGCCCATGTTCCTCTACATTGCCGCCACTAGCCGGGTGGTCAGCACAGTTATCGTGGTTCAGCGTCCAGAAGAAGGCCGAGCTCAGCTAGTCTAGAGGCCGGCATATTATTTGAGCGAAGAACTGTCCACCTCGAAGCAGAACTACCCGCACTATCAGAAGATGTGCTATGATGTGTACTTCGCCTCCAAGAAACTCAAGCCCTACTTTCAAGAGCATCCCATCACGGTCGTATGCACTGCCCCGCTCGCCAAGATCATAGGCAGCTGGGATGCATCCAGCTGAGTGGCAAAATGGGCCATTGCACTGGCTCCTTACACAATCTACTACCAGCCTCGCACCACCATCAAGTCCCAAGCATTGGCCGACTTCCTCATCGACTGGGCCGAGACCTAGTACCTGCCACCGGCCCAAGACTCCACTCATTCGCGGATGCACTTCGATGGATCCAAGATGCGCAAGGGCTTGGGAGCCGGCATCGTCCTCACCTCTCCCAAAGGCGACAAACTCAGATACACATTGAAAATCCATTTTGCCACCTCCAACAATGTAGCCGAGTACGAGGCACTCATACACGGGCTCCGGCTGGACAAGGAACTCGGCATCCGCCGGATCCTGTGCTATGGCGACTCGGACTTGGTGGTCCAGCAATTATCCGGCGACTGGGATGCCAAGGACGCAAACATGGCAAGCTACTGTTTCCTTGTTCAGCAAATCAGCGGATACTTCGAGGGGTGCGAGTTCCTCCACGTGCCACGGGCCGACAACAAGCAAGCAGATGCCCTGGCACGAATAGGCTCCACCCAGCAAGCTATACCAACCGGCGTCGCCCTCCAATGCCTCCTCAAGCCGTCTGTCAAGCCATCTCTGGAATCTAGTTCCATCTTCGTGCCGCCTGACCCCGACATAGTCGGATCCAACTTCGGGAACCAAGCAAGTGGCTCAGGAACTTCGACAGCAGGCTCGGGGACTGCGATAGTCGAACCCGGCTCGGGGACTACTGCAGCCGGCTAGGGGACTACACCAACACAGCAGGCGGAGGCCGACTCCAACTCTTCACAACCCAGCCCACCCGCCCTGGTTGCAGTAGCCGTTCTGGCGATAGAAGAAGTCACAGCTCCATCATGGGCCCAGCCCATCCTCCACTTCCTGATAAACGGAGAACTGCCAACTGACGAGATCTCGGCAAGACAAGTCCAATGTTGAGCCGGAGCATACACAATAATGAACCGAGAGCTTGTTAGGCGCAGCGTTACTAGAGTGTTCCAACGCTGCGTCGAGCTAGAGAAAGGCATATCAATCCTCGAAGACATCCACCAGGGCGAATGTGGCCACCATGCAGCCTGAAGGTCACTCATCGCCAATGCGTTCCGCCATGGATTCTTCTGGCCGACTGCTTTGGAGGACGCCAAGGAATTAGTCAAACAATGCAAAGGGTGCCAAATCTTCGGCTCCAAGCAGCACCTGCCGGCTTCTGCACTCAAGACCATCCCCCTCACCTGGCCTTTTGCCGTCTGGGGACTGGACATGGTGGGCCCATTCAAGACGGCGTGTGGCGGCATGACACATCTGCTTGTCGCCGTGGACAAATTTACCAAGTGGATTGAAGCAAAGCCGATCAAGAAACTGAATGGGCCGACTGCCGTGACATTCATCGCTGATATTACAACCCGGTATGGAGTACCACATAGCATCATCAGCGACAATGGCATGAATTTTGCCAAGGGAGCACTGGCACGTTTCTGCGCGACATAGGGCATCTGACTGGACTTAGCGTCCGTTGCCCACCCGCAGTCAAACGGCCAAGTCGAGCGAGCAAACGGCCTCATCCTCTCTGGCATCAAGCCTCGATTGGTCGTGCCGCTGGAGCGTTCGGCCGGCTGTTGGCTCGACAAGCTGTCGGCCGTCCTCTAGAGTATATGCACTACCCCGAACAAGTCAACCGACTTCACCCCTTTCTTCCTTGTATATGGTGCTGAGGCTGTCATCCCAACTGACATCGAGTTCGACTCACCTCGGGTCACCAGCCGGGCTCTAGGCAACGACTCCTACTACCTGATCGACGCGCAGAAGCCGAAGGCACGCAAGAGACATGATTCCGGCAAGGAGTCGGAGCGACCATGGAATGCCAATCTTCTTCGAAGATTTTTACAGTTAAAATGCAGTATGTACCACGCTACCTTTTGTGTTAAGTACGAGACAACGGGCCCCCCAAGGAGTACTCGAGGACTACCCTCTTTTATCTATGAATGATGGGTATCATACCCATGGTTATGCCACTACATTCATTTTTTCGTCCGGCACCGGGTTCGACCAGTCGGCCCGGGGACTTGCCGCCTTGAGTTATATTCAAAAGTTCTACCTACAGTCAGACAAGTAGTGTGCCGGCACCCAAGCCCTCTCTTGTTGAAAGTCGCAGCTCGAAGAATCGACTATCCGGTTGGCAAGAGCCAAAGGCAGGAAAGGATGCCCACACGAAAAACGGCTAAGGATTAACGACCTTATATAACCCAAGCTGGCTTCCCCCCTGCCAACCGGCTGTCAGAGCAGCTAGCTGGCTAGCTTCCCTCCTTCCTCTACTACAATCTAAGAAAGCTCGAGTACTTGTCCTCCCAGACGTCCAATCCCTTACCCGGTCACAAACTGCACAGCAGCTGTCCGGCTGGGAAGGCAGCGACCAAGGGAGGGCGGCAAAGGAAAACAACCAAAAGATGAAAAGCAAGTAGGAATGGAAGCCACACACATGCATAATTATATTTACACAAAAGGCCTTCGAAAGGCCGCCATTCGACATAGTGTGAATACACCCCCAGTGGGTGGAACTGCACAAATTTAATAAAGAGTTGTTCAAGGAGTAACGAGCAGCAAAGTAAAGACAGCGAGTCAGGCCAAGGGAGCAACGGCGGAGTCGGGCAAGTTGGTGGAGACGGTAGTGTTGGCTGGAGGAGTGGCTGGCGGCGAGTCTCGGCTTGATCGTCACCTGCGGCAAGCGGTGCATTCGCATGCACCTTGTTGCTAGAGGCACGATCAGGCTGAGGCTGGCTGGCTGCTTCACCGTCCGACACAATCTCTTCGCCATCTTCCTCCTCCTCCTCTTCGCCCTCGTCGCTGGAGTCAATCTCCTCCGCCAAGTCTTCACCGTCTGCCGGGTTCAGCCCAAACATTCCTCCGTCTGAGCGACGTCGTCTTCCTTTACCTCAGGAGCAAAGGCGCTGGTGTCGGTGAAGTCGGCTATCACCGAGGCACGCTGAATGATAGCCAGCTGCTCGTCAGCCTCCTGCCGCCAGGTGCGCAGCTGGTCCAAATTCAGCCCAGGATACCAAGCCCGGATGAACTCTAGCGCCCTCGAGTGCCGGACCGAGCTGCTGAAGCCTTCCAAGCCTCGAAGCGGCTGACTGTTACCTCCAGCCAGTTGGCAGTCCGGCTGGGGCTATGGGGAATCACCTCGCCGGGCAAAAGGGCAGCCAGCACCTGCGCTCCGGCACGCTGAAGACGGCGGAGCATGCGATAGGCCGGCTGAAGGCGGGCTTGGATCGCCAGAAGCTGCTCCTCAAGCGACCCGTTGGCGTCCGGTGTGATCTCAACCCCAGCCTGCCGCCGGGCATCATGATGAGCTTCGATGGCTTGGTTGGTGGCGACGGAGTAGCCGGGGAAGTATTCTTCACAAAGAAGAAAGAAATGGAGCAAATAAGAAGATAAACCAGATCACAAGGACGAGCAAAGGAGCGAAGAAGAGGGCGGCCTACCGTCAATCAAATCTTCAACCCGGCCGTAGCCCTCGCTCAGTGCCTGCCTCACCTCAGCCCAGCTCGCCGCCTCGGTCTCATACTCGGCTTTGAGGGCGGCCTCACTGTCCTGCGCCGTCTTCAGGGCCGCCTTGTGATTCTCCTCCTGGTCGGCCAGCTTCTTGGCCAGGCGATCACGCTCCTGAACCAAGGCGTTACACTCGTTTTCCTTAGCGCGAAGGGTGGTCTGGGCCACACCCAACTGCTCCCTCAAGTCGGCATTGGCTCCTGCCGATATGGAGAAGAAGAACTTAAGGAAGAAGTCCTCAGGAAAGATCAGACCCGACTGCTCAGCAGTCAGCCCGAATCTCGGGGACTACACCCAGTGGGTGCGCTGGCGCGCCCCCACATGAGATAAAAAACAAAAGCACTCACTCCGGCTCTCCGTCAGATCGGCGCTCTTCTGATTCATCTCCCGGGCCTGGGAGTTGAAAGTAGCATCATGGAGGTTGAAAATAGCAAATCATTAAATCAAAGTCTTCTGAGAATTTCCAAGCCGCCTGCTCAGCAGCCGACTTGGAACTCGGGGACTATACCCAGTGGGTGCACTGGCGCGCCCCCACGGAAGAAATCAAGAGCGAAGACTAACCCGAATGGCCGACCGCGTTGCAAGAAACTCTTGGGTATACTGCTACAGCGCGGTGGCCTGATACTGAAGTCGGCTCCGGACATCCTGTGCCGCCACATTCAGCACAGCCGTTCCACCGCCCGGCGTCCACCCTGGCGAGCTGACTATGGCCATCTCCAGGTCATGGGACAACGAGTTGGATCCCGCGGCCCTCTGCTGGTCCGGCTCTGAAGTTGCCTTCCCCGCGCGCCGATGAGTCGGCGACAGGACCACAAGATCCACCCTCACAGTCGGCTCACCTCCAGCCGGCTACTCAGGCGGCGCCTCGGGCTGGCTGCCTTGGCCTGTCCCGGCTGACGAAGGTGGCACCGCCTCTCCCTCCGGGATGACTATGTCGCCCCCCTCCCTCTCCATCGCCGGCTGGTCGCGGCCGGCCTCCTCTGGCGGGGGCACCGGGATTTCGGGGGCCACGGTGCGGAGGGGGATGATGAGTTGTGGAGGCCGGCTACGCAGGGCCTCCGCCGCCCTCTCTGTGGCTGCGGCCTCCGCCTGAGCCTCGGCCGGCGCCTCAGCCGACTCCTCCGCCGTCTCCTGAGCTGCCTTGGCGGCGGCTGCCCTCTGCTCCTCCGCCTCCCGCTCCTCCCGCGGCTCCCGCGCGTTCCACTCCGTCGCCGCTTGGAGCTCAGCGCGGGGGTCTACGCGGCGGGAACTTGCAGATCCTCGCGCCCCTCCGACTATGGAGGCGGCTGTAGTCTGCTCAAGAGAGAGCGGAGCCATGGTTGATAAGATAAGAAAAGGCTTACAAGAATGCCGACTGAAGAGAAGAAAGAAAGGCGCACGAGAATTAACACTTACGCCGAAACTGCCTGCGGCTGCTTCACCCCCTTGCGGAAGTGGGCCGCCTCGTCCTGCTTGGTCGCCGCCGCGGAACCCTTGGGCTTTTTGGCCGACCGTCGAAGAGAGTCGGCGCCGCCCGGATTTTCTACGCGCCGCCCCGTGCAGCCGGCCCGCCAGAAGGGCCCGCGCCTTGATGGTCGGATGCCGGCTGGCAGCGCGTAATAGGTTTGGCCTCGTCATCATCCGGCCAGTCCTCGAAACCGGCGGTGAACCCAGAGCCGCCTCTCTCGCCACCTCCCCCTACGGCATCGTCGTCTAAGGCGGCCGCCCCCAAGTCGGGGTCGTCCAGGTCGTCCGTCACACGGTCGGGGGCGAACTCGCATTCCGCCCCCACGGTTCCGGCCGACGGATGAAGGAGGTATTTTTATTAAGAACAAGCCGACTAGTCAGAAGCCGGCCAGAGAGAACTCGGTAACAAGAGAAGAAGAAAAGAAGGAAGGCTTACCACAGGCGGGGGGTTGGCGCGAGAATACGTCTCCTTGCCGTACCGCCATTCCTCGGTGAGCTTGCAGTTGGCGATGTAGTTCACCATGTAAGATACCTCCTCATGAGGCATCTCCTTGCTGCTCAGCCGGCTTGGGTCGAAGCGGCCGCTCATCTGACAAATTAGATGAGGGAGGCCTTGGAGTGGGAGCACCCGGTGCTCCACGAAGGCGGCTATCAGGTCGGACCCAGTTAGGCCCTCCGACTGGATCAGCACCCGAAGCCGGGCGACGGCGCCAGCCCCAACCGGCGTCAGCAACCTTGCCCGGTAGGACCACGAGGGCTGTCTCCCAGCCGGCGGGCCGGCTACGTAATCCGGCAGATTGACGTAGTCGCCCTGCGATGCAGCGTTCTTCACATAAAAATAAGATTTCTGCCAAAGCTTCACCGACTGGATCAGCGCGATGGGCGGAAATGGGTTACCGGTTGTCGATCTCCGTATGGCGATGAAGGCGCCGCATGGAGCCGGCACGCCCGCGACGACCGTACCGAGCTTGGACTAGAAGAACTCCCCCCAAAGTTCGATGGTGGGGAGGACGCCGAGTGAGGGAGTCCTGGACTAGGGGGTGTCCGGATAGCCGGACTATCATCATCGGCCGGAATCCAAGACTATGAAGATACAAGATTGAAGACTTCGTCCCGTGTCCGGATGGGACTTTCCTTGGCGTGGAAGGCAAGCTTGGCGATACGGATGTGTAGATCTCCTACCATTGTAACCGACTCTGTGTAACCCTAGCCCTCTCTGGTGTCTATATAAACCGGATGGCTTTAGTCCATAGGACGAACAACAATCGTACCATAGGCTAGCTTCTAGGGTTTAGCCTCCTTGATCTCGTGGTAGATCTACTCTTGTAACACACATCATCAATATTAATCAAGCAGGATGTAGGGTTTTACCTCCATCAAGAGGGCCCGAACCTGGGTAAAACATCGTGTCCCTTGTCTCCTGTTACCATCCGCCTAGACGCACAGTTCAAGACCCCCTACCCGAGATTCGCCGGTTTTGACACCGACATTGGTGCTTTCATTGAGAGTTCCTCTGTGTCGTCACCAATAGGCTCGATGACTTCTTCGATCATCAACTACGACGCGGTCCAGGGTGAGACATTTCTCCCTGGACAGATCTTCGTATCCGGCGGCTTCGCGCTGCGGGCCAATTCGCTTGGCCATCTGGAGCAGATCGGAAGCTACGCCCCTGGCCGTCAGGTCAGATTTGGAAGTTCAAACTTCACGGCTGACATCCGCGGGGATTTGATCTTCGATGGATTCGAGCCACAACCAAGCGCGCCGCACTATCATGACGGGCATGATTTAGCTCTGCAGCCGGACAGTACCCTGGAGGCCGCACTCGAGCCCGCTCTGATCTTCAATTTGGGGCCGGCTGCACAGATCGAGAACGGATGGCTAGACACCGCCTCGGGGGCTGCAACCTCTACGGTGATAGAGCCGAACACTGACCTTGTCCCTCATAAAGCTCGTGACTCCAAGGTGCCGGACTCCTTGCCGGACTCCGAACCTCCCGCGCCCCCTCCGATCGGATCTGATTGGGCGCCGATCATGGAGTTCACCGCAGCGGACATCTTTCAACACACAGCTTTCAGCGACATCTTGAGTTTGCTAAAGTATCTCTCGTTATCAGGAGAGCCCTGGCCGGACTGCGGTCAGGACGGTTGGGATGCAGACGACGAAGAAATTCAAAGCCCACCCACCACCCACTTGGTAGCTACTGTCAACGATCTAACCGACTTGCTAGACTACGACTCCGAAGACATCGACGGTATGGACGATGATGCCGGAGACGACCAAGAACCAGCACCCATCCGGCATCGGAAAGCCACCCCAACGCACGACGTATACAAGGTGGATACACCAAAAGGAAGCGACAACGAGGAAAAACGGGACGAGGCGAAGGACAACTCCCCCAACAAACAACCAAAACGGCGACGCAAGAGCCGCCCGAGGACCGGCCTCGATAAAAACGGCACCCATACTGACCCGGCCCTAGAGCAGGGCGAAGCAGCGGACGACGAACATGCCACCAGGTAACCATCCGAACATGATGAACTGGACAAGAAACCCATCCCCGGCGAAGACGATCTCACATCAACAGAGCATACGAACCTTCATAAAAGTCTCATCGCCACTTCAAGAAGCTTGAAGAAGCAAAAGCGGTAGCTCAAAACAGCAGAGGACGCACTCAGAATGAGATGGAGCAAAGTACTCAACACCACAGATAAATATGGCGCTAGTCACCAGACAAAGAGCTACCCGAAGCGCAAGCTGTTCCCGAATTTGACGAGGAGGCCTTAGAGCCCCCTCAGTCAAAAAAGAAAGAAGCCGCCTGGCCGGATAGACGACCAGATGACAGGCCAAGAACAGCAAGGGGCGCCGGACACAAGCCGGCACATGATCCTCGGAAAAAGGGTCACCCGGCCAGGTCCATCTATGGGCCAAAAAAGAATACTCCAGGAAACAACATAACCCGCCGAGCATTTGAAGACAACGGCAGACCCAAATACAGGGGCGCCGCACACCCACTATGTTTCACCGACGAGGTACTGGATCATGGATTTCCAGCGGGATTCAAACCCGTAAACATAGAGGCATATGACGGAACAACAGACCCCGGAGTCTGGATTGAGGATTATATCATACACATACATATGGCCAGAGGAGACGATCTCCATGCCATAAAATACCTAACCCTCAAGCTCAAAGGGCCAGCTCGGCATTGGCTCAAAAGCCTCCCAGAAAATACCATTGGAAGTTGGGAAGAGCTTGAGGATGCGTTTCGAGCAAATTTTCAGGGGACTTATGTCCGCCCTCCGGATGCAGACGATTTAAGTCACATAACTCAACAGCCCGGAGAGTCAGCACGCAAATTTTGGAACAGGTTCCTCACTAAAAAGAACCAAATAGTGGACTGTCCGGACGTTGAAGCCTTAGCAGCCTTTAAACACAATGTCCAAGACGAATGGCTCGCCAGACACCTCGGCCAGGAAAAACCAAGAACAATGGCCGCACTAACAAGCCTCATGACTCGCTTTTGCGCAGGGGAGGACAGCTGGCTAGCTAGATGCAGCACCAGCGACCCGAGTACATCCGAAGTCAGGGATGGAAATGGGAAATCACGGCGCAGAAAAGATCAGCGCCGGAATAAGGAAAATGGCCCAAATAGCACTGCGGTCAACGCCGAATTCAAAAGCTCTCGGCCGAATAACAAAACACTGCCCCTCAAGGACAACAGCGACGAGCTATCCAACCTAAACAAAATTCTGGATAGGCTATGTCATATACATGGTACCCCCGGGAAGCCTGCAAACCATACCCATAGAGATTGTTGAGTCTTCAAGAAGTCCGGCCGACTTAACACCGAACGCAAGGGGCTCGACACACCAAGCGAAAGTGACGAACCACAAAAGCAGCACTCCGGAAAACAGAAGACTTTCCCACTAGAAGTCAAAACAGTGAACTCACTTCATGTGATAACACGAAAACACAGCGCGGCACCTGCCGTATCAGGACACCGTCCGCAGAATGGGGGTAGACCCTACTAAAATTCACCATAACAACACTTCCTTGAAAGGAGTGACGCCAGGCCATTAAGCCAATTATATGTGCTCTGTACCACTAGAGGTTGTGTTCGGTTCATCCGACAACCTCCGTCGCGAAAAGCTCACTCTCCATATCGCCCCATTTTACAGTGGCCATCGAGCACTACTGGGACACAAAGCTTTCGCCCGCTTTAACACACTACCACATTACACGTCTCTTATACTTACAATGCCCGGTCCACGCGGCTTAATCTCATTAAAGAGTAACTCCGAGTGTTCCTCGACTACGAAGAGCGTGGGGCTGCCTTGACAGCCACTCCGACCTTGCAGGTCAAGGCCCTAAAAACAGGCCATTCAGACCCCGGACACGGTTAGGCGAGTCCGGCGTAAATAAACAAGGGGCTTCCCAGCCGCATACCCCCTTTATAAGGGGCCGCGCGTATAAATGATGAGAGCCAATAAAGCTCAACTTTCTTCATCTTCCAAATTATACTTTATTTTAATACAACTTGTGCATGATATTTCTTAGAAACTAAGTCCTTCTCTTTTACAGATGAACCACGTGCTACACCTGTCCAGGATACAGCACAACGGAGACATGGGCGCAGACGTGCAGTAGGGACCCGTTGCAAGGATTCTTTTCATATTATGACCCTGCGTAAACCTTTCTTACTGTCTCTTGTTGATACACATCCCCCGGTTTCCTACCATAGCCGAGGAGGAGGCTGGCGTTTTGGCATCGGCCGCGTCAGAAGTTCCCGCCTATACGTGGACACTAGGGGCTTAGGGCATTGTTCTGCCCGGTATCATAAAGACCGCACACCTCAGGGAGTGTTCGGCGTCTCGTGTTAGGCCTTATATGCATCAGCTCCGAATCATGTCTTTGGTCAAATGTTGGGTTTGCCCGGCTCCTGTGTTTTGCTGCCTTATGTTCCGTATCATCGGCTAACGCGGCACCAGGAGAACTACTGTGATTGTGCCCCGGTTCAGCCGGGCGAGCGCCTTAGTAGAGAAAGCCGAAAACTGACTGTCATGATATAGCGAGAGACTGGTCAACCACTTGATCGACTATGGGAATGTTTAGAATTCCTCCGCTTTGACGAAGGACCGCTGCCCTGTCAGGCACATACGCGCCCCAAGTTCGGAGAGCGCGATGCCTCTAGGGGCTATATAGTAGCCCCACCATCGAGCTCCTATGGCTAAGTGAAAGTGATAAAGCATTATAGTCCGGTTGCCTAGTTTGCTATGCTATCACCTCCTTCAAAGGACCAAGACGTTGGATTAAGTGTGAAAAAGCGTTTTTCTTTTTTTTTTTTTGCAAACACCCCCGCACCATGTGCGTGGGGGCTGAAGCCAAAGACTGCAATTTCAGGTTATTCATACATATACGGCCGCACGGGAGATAGTTCAATACTTGAACGCACAAGTATAAAAAGCTATTGCATTATAAACATGATCTCACAAATTATACACGTCATTTGAACATGACATCTTTCGAGCACTGTGACTCTATTAAATGAGCGCCCTGCAGGACTTCCTCAAAATAGTGCTCGGCGGGTAATCGTCTCTTGTCCGAACCCCGGGATGCAACAGCGGTGGCATCCATGTCCGCCCAGTATGTCTTCACACGGGCGAGAGCCATCCGTGCACCTTCTATGCATGCCGACCGCTTCATCGCCTTGATATGCGGCACCGCCCCAAGGAATTGCTGCAACAAGCCAAAATAACTCTTCGGCTTGGGCCTTTCCGGCCACAGATGAGTGACCACATCCGTCATGGCAAGTCCGGACAATCTATTCAGCTCAGCCCACTCAGCCAGCTGATCAGTCAACGAAAGTGGACGCTCCGGACTATGGAATTGAGACCAGTAAAGCTCTTCCATTTCGTGATCCTTCTGGCTTCGGAAGTGCACGACTGCGTCCGCCGCACTCGCCGCCAAATCCAGATAAGGATCCTCCACACCACACAACTGGCCCAGCTGAGCATACTTCGGATCCGTGAACTTCCTACGCAGAAGAAAGGGCTTTCCAGCCGCAATGTCTCCGGCCTGACGCAGTTCCTCCTTCATAGCCCGCATCTCACTCCGGGCATCCTTGACTTCGGCGTCGGCCTTCTTCAGGCCCTCTTGCTCCACTCGGCGTTCTCCTTCAAGAACCTCACAACGGTCGGTAGCATCTTTTAATTTCAAAGCCATTCCGGCCAACTCTTCCCTGCTTCGGCAGTGAGCAGCCTTTTCGGCTTTTAGCTCTTCTGCTACCTTCAAGGCAGCCGCATCACTTATCCTGGCTTGCTCCTTGGCTCGAGCAAGCTCTGCTCGAAGATCTTCCACAGCAGCGGCACCATCTGCATCAAGCATACAAATTGTAAGGAACGGGCACCAGCTCCCTTACTAGGCAACCGCGTAGCAACCACCTACCTTGCGACTCGTTAAGTCGTTTATTGACTAGTGCGATGTCCGCATCCGCAACATCGAGTTGCCTCTTCAGTTCGGCAACTCCATCAGTCCGGCTGGCCATCGAACGTTTCGCCACCTACATAGGAAAGGCGACATTCTATAACTGAGATTATGATCCTTGGCACGCTATCGCTTTCGACAGCATACCAAGTCTCAGGGGCTACTATCTATACAGGGCGCACTTCATGTGCAAAACTGTCAAAGGTATGTCATTTTTTGCGTACCTCAAACCCCGTCAGCAAGCTTCCGACGGCCTCATACAACCCGCTCTCGGCGGATGAGATCCTTTCAATCACCGTACTCATTAATGTGCGGTGATCTTCCAAGATAGACGCCCTCTTGAGCAAATCCTGCAGCTCCACCGGCGGTATTCCAATGGGTGCCGGACTTTCCGGCCCCGCCGGACTCGGGGAGACCCTCCATGACGACACCTCAGGGTTGTCCACCCCGCCCGACGGGGCGGCAGATGAAGGCGTCTCGCTTTCCATCATCTCCGGACGAAGGTCCCCCGAAGTTGAGCTCTGCTGAGATGGGCTGAGATCCGAACTACAAGGTGAAAACTTCGGTTACCTTTGGAAATAATAAGGGACATTCCCTATTACAAAATTCCCCCTTTTTTACTTACGGCTCGCTGGAGGGCTGATTCCTCCGACGAGACAGTACGGACGGGGCTCCTCCCGGCACAGGACCTTCCGATACAGATTTCTTTCCCCGCTTTGAGGCGTTGACCTCTGGGTCTTCGGAAGCGGTCCTCTTGTCCCCCTGGAAGGAGGGACTCTCGATTCCTCCCTGACTGAAAGCCTCCTTGGCAGAGGTGGTAGTTCCCCTGTGCTCCCCTTCACCCTCCTCCGAAGGTGCAACCTCCAACATTTTGATTAACACGGGATCCTGCGTGGTCTCAGGGAGGGGAGCCGGACACCGTATCAGTTTTGCTTGCGCTATCCACTCGTGTCCAAGGGATAGCTGGTTAAAAGGCAAACCCACGATAAATAAATTGACAATGTGTCTGGACACAGGGCTACTTACTTGAGTATCCGGGCGATTGCAGCTTAGGACAGCGTCCTCGGTCAAGTCCGGACGCATCTCTTGCGATCCGAAGAACAGTTTGTACATCTCCGCGGGTGTCAAACCCATGAAGTGTTGAAGAGCTCGTGGCCCCTCCGGATTAAATTCCCACAGGAGGAGGGGGCGACGTTTGTAGGGCAGAAGGCGCCAGATCAGCATAACCTGTACCACTGCGACTAGATTGATCTCCCTTTCTTGGAGGCCTCGAATCCGGTCCTGCAACAGGGGTACGACTTTGGACGGCCCCTAGTCACGCCCCTTGTTGACCCATAACGTCAACTGTTGTGGAGGGCCCGAGCAGAAGACGGGCGGCGGTCTCTGACTGCTGCCCCTGGGAGCGGTGATATAGAACCACTCCTGTTCCCACAAGCCGAGCTCCTCCTGAAAAGAGCCCTCGGGCCATGGAGCATCGGCCCTCTTGCTTATAACCGCCCCGCCGCACTCTGTCTGACGCCTCTCAATCATCTTCGGCTCCACGTTGAAGGTTTTGAGCCACAAGCCGAAGTGATGGGTTGTGCGGAGGAAGGCTTCACAGACGACAACGAATGATGAGATGTGGAGGATGGACTCCGGAGCCAAGTCATGGAATTCCAGCCCATAGTAAAACATGAGCCCCCTCACGAAGGGATCCGTCGGGAAGCCTAAACCCCGCTGGAGGTGAGACACGAACACGACGCTCTCACCAAGCTCGGGAGTCGGAATGACCTGCCCTCGGGCAGGCAGCCTATGCGAAATCTCGTAGGTTAAGTACCTGGTGTCTCTCAGCTTTAGCACGTCCTCTTCCGTGACGGAGGAGGGCATCCACCGGCCTCGTAGGTCGGGGCCGGACATTGTCGAAGATCGAAGGTACTCGAATCTGGAGCCCTGGGTGTTGGAACTCGGGGTGAGGGGCGGATTCGATAGAGGATTGAAGGAAAAGAACGGACCTTGGTCTCATTATAAGGAGGAAGAATACCAAGAGCCGTCCCCATGACCGTTTCGAACCCGCCTTCGATGGAGGGGGCGTGGCAACGGGCACGATTGGGTTACCCACATCCGTATTGATGGCTATCCCGGAATAAGGGGAACTCGATCTCTGCTTTGACAAGACGTGCCAAGGAAACCGCTTCGCTAAACGCGCTGAGGTGGTACAATAAAAACAATTCGAGTAAAGGCTTGGTAGTGGTGTGACGACACGCCACGAAATACGTCAGCAGATTGAACTTGTGTAAATGTTATTCTCTCTACGGTGGTATGTGGAAATTATTTTGCAGAGTCGACACTATCCTGGTGTTCACAATCTTCTATAAATTATTCGGAGGAGGAACCCGCCTTGCAATGCCGAAGACAATATGCGCGCCGGACTCGTCGTCATTGAAGCCTGGTTCAGGGGCTACTGAGGGAGTCCTGGACTAGGGGGTGTCCGGATAGCCGGACTATCATCATCGGCCGGACTCCAAGACTATGAAGATACAAGATTGAAGACTTCGTCCCATGTCCGGATGGGACTTTCCTTGGCGTGGAAGGCAAGCTTGGCGATACGGATATGTAGATCTCCTACCATTGTAACCGACTCTATGTAACCCTAGCCCTCTCCGGTGTCTATATAAATAGGATGGCTTTAGTCCATAGGACGAACAACAATCATACCATAGGCTAGCTTCTAGGGTTTAGCCTCCTTGATCTCCTGGTAGATCTACTCTTGTAACACACATCATCAATATTAATCAAGCAGGACGTAGGGTTTTACCTCCATCAAGAGGGGCCGAACCTGGGTAAAACATCGTGTCCCTTGTCTCTTGTTACCATCCGCCTAGACGCACAGTTCGGGACCCCCTACCCGAGATCCGCCCCTTTTGACACCGACACCGAGGAAGCCTTCGCACAGAGTGACGAAGGCCGACAGCAGCACCACCATGTGTTGGAGTGAGGTGGTGGTAAAACTCGAGATGATAAAACTCGAGAAACGAGCAGAAGAAGCCGCTCGCAGGAAGGCCGACGCTGCGCAGGCAGTGCGACTAGAAGATTACTCGCTCGCCCTCTTCCGGCGCCGGCGAAATCTCCCTCTCCAGCGCGAGACAGACCCGCACGTGATCCCTTCCCGACAACCGCCACGTCTTGCGGAGGAAGTCGATGTGGTCTTCACAGACTTTGGAGCCATCCCAGGAGCTCGACGTTGGAGCCATGAGGACGGGAAGGCGACGGAAAGCGCGGCGGTGGAGAGCGCGCGATCCGGCGGCAGCAAGACTGCCGCACGCCAAGAAGAATGGCAGAAAGGTGGCACAGTGGAGAGCCGCTGCGGCGACAGAGAGGAAGAAGAAGAAGGGAATGGCGGAGCGAGGGCGAGCGTGCAAGCCATTGCCGTCTCCCCCTCCTCCCCCTACTTATAGCCCCGCGCAGCGAAGCCGAGGAGGCAAGGCGTGGGGGGCGTGGGATTAACTGTGCCCACTCCCACACGTCCCGCGATTATTGTGCCTTTACGGCAAGTGGAAACCGCCATCAGAAGTCGTGCGGACAGTTCGGGCCGCAAAAGATCTGCGCTCGGCCGAGGCATGGAAGTGGCGGGCCCCGGTCTACAGCGGCGTCCCGTCACGCGCGTGGGTTGGTAGGCCCATCCAGCCGACGGGTACCACATGGCGCACAAGCAGCGGGCGGCCAGCCCGCATCCTGGCCAACAAGCCAGCTGGCTCCCGCCTTCAGATTTCGAAGAAACTTCGCCGAGAAGGCATGCATAAGTGAAGCCAGCTCCTAGCTGCCGGCTCATCGGGATAGAAAGCTAATCGAGCTTCTCGTTCTCCTTTCAGCCACGAAGCCCAACCAACTTCGGGGACTACTTTTGGAGTAAATGACCACGGGTAGCCTAGTCGGCTCCCTTTGGCCCTTTGAAAAAACAACAGGTCAATCGAGCCTTGGAGCACCCAAGACGCGGGGCCGCCTTCCTCCGGCCGGCTTCCTCACAAGCCGACTATCGGGAGGCGGCCCAGCCCTAAACTCTATTGGAGGAAGCCAGGATAGGGGCCGACTCCAAGAAGACCGACTACAAGAGGCCGGCCCCTGGCGAGCAGCCAGGGCCGAGCCTTAAAAGCCTGCACCCCCATAACAATGATGGGACAGGGCGTGGCAACAGTAAAGCCCGCCACCCCCGAATCCCGGAGCACGCATGGCTACAATACGACGTACGGGGCAGCCATCACCCGTCCGGCGTGGCACTGTTGCCATGCTGATCATGACACCCTTCACGACGGGCTGCCAGTACGGCCCGCAGGCGGCGGGCCCCTTCGGTCAGAGAGACGCCCGAAGGCGGCCTCGCCTCCACCAGCCGGCCTGGGGCATGGCCGGCTTCCTATGGCCGGCTTGCCCTCTCGTCGGGGACCGCGCACCATTAAGGAGACAAGACGAGGTAAGGCTACAGTGAGAGCCTGCAAGGCGGCGGCACTGTAGCCATGCTTACCTCGACAAAGCCGTCATCATCAGAGGCAAGGCAACAGTAACCAGCCCCCGACATGACCCCGAAGCGGTGGGGCCGGCCTATCGTCCAATGAGCCGGCAGCCGGCAGGACCCACTAGTCGGCGGGCCCCAGCGGCCGGCGGAGAAGCCGGCGACCATGGACACTGACAGCTAGGGCCCGCGCCCAGCCAGATTACCATTGTACCCCCAGGGGGTAGGCCTATATAAACCCCCTGGGGCACCCATGCAAAGGGGTTGATCTCAGATAGTCTTAGAGATCACGATAAGGAGATAAGAGAGCTTGCCTTGCCCTTCTTCCTCCTCACACCGAACAGCTCAAGGAGCCTCTTGTAGCTTCTTATCGATCTAGTGATCATGCGGAGACCCCGCAAAGTAGGAGTAGGGGTATTATCTCCATGGAGGGCCTACCAACCTGGGTAAGATCCGTCGACGTGCATGTCTTCGCCTCATCCCGTTTCCAGGCACCGGCGATGTCTTACTGGCTCCCACAATGATAAGCCATCCGTTGGCATATGTCGCACCTACCACCCGACAACTTTGCTGTTAAAGTGGCTACTAGAACTGGTAGAATGACTCAGGAACCTTTGTATCCTGAAGCCAACCCTAAGAGAATCGAGCAAGATTCTTAGAGAAATAATTTAGAGGTACCTAGTTCTTCCAAAAAGAAGAAAAAGAAAAATGATAGGACTTTGCACTATAGGAATCAGCTACGTTGCCGTCTGCCATGGCAGACGACAAAGGTCTTTGCCATCTGCCGCGGACGGCAAAAGGCTCCGGAAAAGTAAGGATCGGCAAAGAGCTACTTTGTCGTCTGCTTTCTGAGGCTGACGGCAAAGGGGCCTTTGCCGTCAGCAGCTGACGGCAAAGAAAGCAGACGGCAGTAATTACACTATTAGTCCGTTAGGTGGCTAACGGCAGCCTTTGCCGTCCGCTGCGGTTTCGCAAAGCCTTTGTCGTTCGTTGCTGTAGGCAAAGCCTTTGCCGTTCATCGTTATAGGCAAACTGACCAAATGGGTCAGCCCACCAGGAAGCACAGGTGGCCGCCGTGTGGCTTCTTTGCCGTCCGCGGCTGACGGCAAAGATCCTGCATTGCCTCTTTTTTCTGTTTTTTTTTCAATCCAACAATTTTCACAGCAAATATATATGAAATATATATATATATATTTCACAGGGCTATTTAATAGCAAACATATGACAGATCTAGCACATAAGTTTCATCGTACATACATATATAGTTCCATCCATTCATACTTACAAAGTTGCGCATACACATTGTTCCATCCATACATATTACAATGCAAAGTTTCATCAAGATAGCAAGCTAGAAGAATACTTGAAGAGAATGAAAGAAAAAACAAGCACTCCATCATAGCAAGCTAGCTTCCGTGAAGTGAATGAAATCTGCAAAATGGCAAATAAGAAAGTTAGAAAAAGGTGACTACAAGAAGAAGAGTAGAACAAGAAGTATATGTCATTTATGAGCTAACTTAGGTGAAATGGATCATTTATGAGCTAATTTAGGTGAAATGGATCGTTTTTGAGCTAACTTCGGTGAAATGGATCGTTTATGAGCTAACTTAGTTGAAAAGGATCGTTTATGAGCTAACTTAGTATAAAAAATCATTTTAGAGCTAACCTAGGTGTGATGGGTCATTTTGGAGCTAACCTAGGTAAGATGGGTCATTTTGGAGCTAACCTAAGTGAAATGGATCGTTTATGAGCTAATCTAGGTAAAATGGGTCATTTTAGAGCCAACTTGGGTAAAATGCATCATTTTAGAGCTAACCTAGGTAAGATGGGTCATTTTGGAGCTAACCTAGGTAAAATGGGTCATTTTAGAGCTAACATAGGTAAAATGGATCATTTAGGAGCCAATCTAGTTAAAATAGGTCATTTTAGAGCTAACTTGGGTAAAATGGATCATTTATAAGCTAAGTAAGGTAAAATGGGTCATTTTAGAGCTAACTTAAGTAAAATGGGATCGTTTATGAGCTAACTAAACTAATTATGCCATTTTTTACATAAGTAAGCTAAGTACATATCGTTTTACAGCTAACATAGGTAAAATGGATGGTTTTGGAGGTCAATAAGCTTATTAAGTCATTTTGGAGGAAAAGAAGCTAACTCTAAGTCATTATGGTAAGCATATTGGAGGAAATAAAGCTAAGTCTAGGTCTTTATGCATTTGTTAAGCAAAACACTAGAGACACTTACCGTGATCATGGAGGTGTAGTAGCGGGGTGGCTCGTGCCGGTAGCTGGAGAAGGATCGTGCGATGCTTGTCTGGAGTTACGTTGCACCAAAGATCATTTCCAATGTCTCGTTAGCATGATGACACTCAAATGTTAAGACTATCAAATAATGTCCATTCAAATTAAACTCACCGTGGTCCCAGGAGCAATCATGGGCATGGGCGGAGCGGTCTGACCGGACTTCTCGTACATAGACTGCACATTTGGTTTTGACGACTTAGTCATACTAGTTAGTAATGAGACAAACACTACATGAATGTTTTGGCTAATGTGTAGAAAAAACTTACCACAAGGAGCTCGTACATGGCCCTTGCCTGCATGTCACTCCGTGCCCTCTCCTCCTCCAACATCTTTGTCGTCCTCTCCTCCAACTCCCGCTGCCTCTCCGCCGCCTCCGCCAGAAGTTTCTCCGTTCTATCTCTTTCACTTTGTATTGCAGCCTGCAACACCACTCCTCGTTACCATTTGTAATAATTGATGGAAGCGCACACAATGTAATGGAGAAAGATAGTTGAGTACGTATAACTAACCTTGAAGGCGAGTTGGACTGGCCATTCATGAGGCCTTATCTCAGGAGCGGAGCTCGACTGGCGCGCCTTGATCTCCGGGAGAGTGCTAGGACAACGGATAAGTCCATCTCCCATGCCTATGGAGCCATGGGACCTCCCGCCACCAGATATCATTAGCAGCTCCGTATCAGTGGGACCCTGGCTCGGGTTAAAGTCCTCCCCTTTCCTCGCCTTCCCCTCATCTCTATATTTCACGAGCTTGTCGTGGGAGGAGATGTTGGTTAAGTTTTTTGGATCATCGAGGTCAGACGCAGAGAATGCCTTGAATTTCTTGTAAGAGACAGTGTGGGCCATGGCATACAGGTCATACACCTCTGGCACCTTATCCACCTTATTGTAGTGTGTCTGAAAGAGAGAAACAAAGTAAACTAGTAATTAAAGGGATGAAGCTAGCATGACGAACGAATTGCATGAATCATGAAGCAAACCACATACCCAGTTCCGCCCGTACTGATATAAGTTGGAGCTGCCTTGATGGTGTGGCACACATTCCATTTGGGCACGTTTGTCCTTGGCCTCGTTGTGGAGGGCTAGCCATTCTTTTGAGCACCACTCATTGACCAACACCTCCCAACAATCCATCTGATCCGCACACCATCTCGGAGGGGCCTAAGTTAGGAAATAGAAACTTGAGCGCTATGGCTATGAATTACTAAATGAAGGAAGTAAAGTACAAGGCCTTAAGAATTACCTTCATGTACTCCTCCTTACTCAAGAACTTCTTGCGGCACGCCGGCTTGGTCTTCTTGATACCATGTGAGGCGTAGTAGTCTCGAACAGCCTGCACCCGAGCCTCGTGCTGTAAGTTCTGTAGTAGGCGCTTGCAGATGTTATCAATAACATTTGCCGCCTCCTCCTTGTATCCCTCCTCACACCTGTAGAATGTCTACAATCAAATGATACAATATTGATTAGTACAATTAATAACTAGCTAGTTGAAGATTTTTAATTGTGTAAAGGAGAAATTACCCAGAACTTTCTAATCACCAAGTCTGCCCTCGTCTTGCACAAGACACCATCGATAATCTCACCCGGCAGGGCCGAGGCAGCCAAGTAGTGCTCCCAACTCAATCCAAGCTCTGGAATCCGACCCGCACCAGGCAACGTGACAAACCCCGGGAAGTTTTGCTGACAAAGAACTCCAAGGATGGAGTTGGGCCGGCGGACACTATGATGGTGGTCCCAACCCCTGCAGCATGACAAGGCCAACACATTAGATATTTGAAGAAACGTGAATGCAGAAGGGTACAAAAAGATTAAATGAACTTACCTCTCCCCATCAGGGAAAATCAACCACCTCTGCTCGTGGGTCACCGGCATGTCCAGGAGCCGTGTACAACCACGCTGGTAGACAGTGCCCCCCTCCTCCTCAATATCAGTCGGCTCCCCGCCATCATCAGCATGGCCACTCGGCCCTTTAGGCTGATCCGGCCAGGTACCCCATCCAGATGTGTGTTCCTCCGGGGTCTCGTGGGCCGAACTCTCGTGGCCCGAAGGACCGTCAATCCGAGGCTCGTGGGCCAAAGGCCCGTGGACCGGAGGCTTGTGGACCGGAGTCCGTGTAGCCTCCTCCTCGGACAAGTCCACCCTAGCAGTCACGTGCTTGGGTGAAACAGCTGGGGATGGCGGCAACGAAGGCGCCCTGGAAGTCACCCTACCACCTCTCCCGCAAGCACATGTTCCAGCTCCTCTCTTCTTCTTACCTCGTCCCCTGCTCGGCTCCGCGGTCGACGAAGAAGGGCCCGGCGGTGTCGCCATACTGTCCAGCAATGCTTGGCGGAGAGGTGCATGTGGAATGGAAGACCTCGCACCACGCGCCGACGAAGAAGGGTCCTCGGAGCGCTCCCGACCAGCGCCCACCATCTTTCAACACCTGCCATGACAAAGAGTAAACGAAATTAGTACAACATAAAAAAATACCGACATGAATAATAATATGTATATCACTTAAGTGTATCATCATCAAGGTATCGGGGTGTGGTCTCGGGGTCGGGGTGTCGGGGTCAGGGGGTGGGGTGTCGGGGTGTGGTGTCGGGGTCAGGGTGTGATGTCGGGGTGTCGGGGTGTCGGGGTGTGGTGTCGGGGTCGGAGTGTTTGGGTCATGGGGTCAGGTGGTCGGGGTGTCGGGGTGTCGGGGTGTGGTGTCGGGGTGTCTTTTTTCTACTTCTTTTACTTCTTTTCTTTTCTTCTTTCTTCTTCTTCTACTTCTTCTACTTCTTCTACTTCTTTTCTTCTTCTTCTTCTTTCATCTTTTTTCTACTTCTTTTCTTTTCTTCTTTTCTTCTTCTTCTTCTTTTCTTCTACATATTCTCTTTTCTAACACTAACACTAAATCTTCTTCTTTTCTAACACTAAATCTAACACTAACATTAACACTAACAATTAAACAGCAATTAAACAGCAAAAAAAGAAGAAAAAAAGAAGAAGACGAAATACTCACCGGAGCCGGGGCCGACGCTGGCGCCGGGGTGGTGGGCCGGTGGGGGGCGGCGGGGCTCCGGGGTAGTGGGACGGGCGGGCGGCGGGGGCGGGGGCGGTGGCGGGGGCGGCGCCAGACAGCGGGTGCGGGGGCGGCGCCGGGCGACGGGATGGTGGGGCATCGACGTGTGGGGGAGGGGGCGGTGGCAGGGGCGACGCCTGGCGGCGGGGGCGGGGGCAGGGGCGATGGTGGTGGCGGCGCCGGGCGGTGGGATGGTGGGACGTCGGCGGGTGGGGGCGGGGGCGGTGACGGGGCGGCGTCGGGCGGCGGGGGCGGGGCGGTGGCGGGGGCGGCGCAGGGCGGCGGGGGCGGGGGCGGGGGCGGCGCCGGGCGGAGGGGGCGGCGCGGTGGGTGGATGTGGGCATCGGGGAGGAGAGAGGGAGAACAGAAAGAGTAACGGGCGGGGGGGGGGGGCTCGGCAGTTAGTTAGGTTAGTTAGGTTAGCCTTTGCCGTCCGCTTTTCTGCATCTTTGTCGTCCGCTACGGACGGCAAAGAGGGGGGACGTTAAGTTTTTTCATTAGTGGGTGCCACCTCCCTCTTTGCCATTAGCCAGCGGACGGCAAAGATTCTTTGCCGTCAGCCAGCGGACGACAAAGAAATTGCCGATGGCAAAGACCTTCTTTGCATTCTACCAGTTGTTTGTCGTCCGCTTCTTGGCAGCTGATGGCAAAGACCTTTGCCGTCCGCTAGCTGACGACAAAGAGATGTCAGATGGCAAATTCCCTGTTTCTAGTAGTGTTGCACGCTTCTAGTGAACCTACTGTAGACACACCTGAGAATCCCAATGATATTTCTATTTCTGATGTTGAAACACAATCAGGTGATGAACATGAACCTAGTGATAATGTTAATGATAATGTTCATATTGATGCTCCACCTAGCAAAAACAATGATGTAGAGATTGAACCTGCTGTTGATCTTGATAACCCACAATCAAGGAATCAACGTTATGATAAGAGAGATTTTGTTGCTAGGAAGCACGGTAAAGAAAGAGAACCATGGGTTCAGAAACCCATGCCCTTTCCTCCTAAACCATCCAAGTCAAAGGATGATGAGGATTTTGAGCGCTTTGCTGAAATGATTAGACCTATTTTCTTACGTATGCGCTTAACTGATATGCTGAAAGTAAATCCTTATGCTAAGTATATGAAGGATATCATTACAAACAAAAGAAAGATACCGGAAGCTGAAATTTCCACCATGCTTGCTAATTACACTTTTGAGGGTGGAATACCAAAGAAACTTGGAGATCCGGGTGTACCAACTATACCATGCTCCATTAAAAGAAATTATGTTAGAACTGCTTTATGTGATCTTGGAGCCGGTGTTAGTGTTATGCCTCTCTCTTTATATCATAGACTTGAATTGAATAAGTTGACACCTACTGAAATATCTTTGCACATGGCTGATAAATCAACTGCTATACTTGTCGGTATTTGTGAGGATGTGCCTGTTGTGGTTGCAAATGTCACTATCTTAACGGACTTTGTTATTCTTGATATTCCTGAGGACGATAGTATGTCTATCATCCTTGGTAGACCTTTTCTTAATACTGTAGGGGCTGTTATTGATTGCAACAAAGGCAATGTCACTTTTCATGTTAATGGTAATGAGCATACGGTACACTTTCCGAGGAAACAATCTCAAGTTCATAGCATCAATTCTATTGAAAAAGTTCCAACTATTATTTTTGGAGGTTTTGAATTTACTCTCCCTACTGTCAAGAAAAAGTATGATATCCTTATTGTTGGGGATTTTCATATCCCCGTTGAGGTAACTTAGTGTTATTCGAAATTTCTTGGTTCCGTGTTATTCGGAATGAGTTTGTTAACAAGACTTGATCAACCTTGTTAGTGGATTCATTTTGATGATAATGAGATGGATGAAACTAGAAGGCACAACCTTCTGTACCCTCTATTTACTCTTTGTTATTTAGATTAAATAAAGCAAAAATAGTATTATCTGTCTGTTTTCTGAATTATCCGTGCATTAAAAAATAGTCCAAAAATAAAAGTGCCCCAAATGCCCTGCAAATTTAGTATGATTTTTTCTGGAATATTTGAGGATTTTAGGCACTAAAATTACTGCAGGAGGGGCAAGCACCAGGCCACGAGAGTGGAGGGCGCCCCCCCTATAGGGCGCACCTACTGTCTCGTGGGCCCCTAGTGGCTCCCCTCCACTTATGCCAGCACCCACACACTTCATCTTCTACCCAAAAAATCCCCATGCAGCTCAAGCATGAGTTCTAGCTCATTTTGCTGTGATTTTTGATCTCTTAGCTCAAAGCTCCATTCGCAGAACTGCTTTGGCAGATTTTTGCTTGGTATGTAACTCCTCCATTGGTCCAATTAGTTTTTGTTATAGTGCTTTATTCATTGCAAATTTTTGCTGCATAGGCTCTAGGCACTTGTAGGAATAGTTGCTATCAACCTTGTTTAGTTTTATGCACTTTTATTTTGAAGTTACTAAAAATTTCAGATTTATTTCAGAAAAAGAAATATGCTTAGAAGAATGGACCAAGGTGGTTCCTCAGTGAAGAAAGGGCCCAGGATTGCTATACGTGAGCAAGAAGTTGCATTGCCAAGGGACGTGAATGTACGAGCTTGTGAGTAGCCATCCGATGATTTTATGGTCAGAGCAGGCTTTAAGGAGGAATTTGACGCGTATGTGCATAATGCTGAGCTGGAGTACTTCCTACAAGATAAGTGTCCTCAGTACTATCAATTGACTAATTCCTTTGTGCAGACGTTTAAATATAATTGTACGCGTAATTCTCCTAGTGTCCTATTTGATATTTATGATACATCTTACACCATGGACTTAGAGGATTTTACAAATGCTTGCAAACTCCCGCAGTGGGGTAATATTAATGATCCTCGCAAATCTGAATTTAGAGATTTTCTTGCTAGTATTACTGTGGGAGAATCTAGGGACATAGCACAAGCTACCATAGGGAGCATTCATTTTCCTGCTATACATTATTTTGCTCTCTTCATTGGTAGATGTATTAATGGTAAGGATGAAGCATGCCACATGTGTGTCCCTGATCTGTGCATCCTCAAGAGTGCTGTGTTAGGTTACAAAGGTTATAACTTGGGGGCAATAGTTGCACGTAGGTTGCAGAATAATAGTAGAAAGGGAAATTTCTTTGGGGGGATTTATGCAACCCGTGTGGCTAATTATCTTGGCATAGCCCCACGAGAGGGAGATATAATAATACCTCTTGTTTATTAGGATAAAGAAGCTATGTTTAGTCATCATTTTCTTGAGAGGAATGAACAATTCCTCCATTATCGACTAATCTATGACAGACGCAACGTCATCTTTGTTACTCTTCCTGCTCCCTACCTTTCTGATTTTCAGGCAAAAGGAAGATATGTTGCCACCAGGGAGGAAGCAGCTGAATATGAGACGGGAGTGGAGGCAGCTCACCAACACGCTACAGCTCAGGAGGCGGTTGCCGCTGCATCTCAGCACAACCCCGGTTTCACTTATGGATATCAGCGAGGCGATCCTTGGTATTAGACCAACTTAGGCCAAAAGCCTAAGCTTGTGGGAGTACGTATTTCTCACCAACTTTACATTCATGTTCAAACACTAGTCGCCGGTGCTCATACTCTTTCATTGTATTATCCATGTTAGTTTAAATTCCTTTTTCTAGTTTTCTTCTTGTGTGCTTGATAAACCTTGAGAAAAACCAAAAAAAAATTAGTTAGTTTAATTTCCATGCCTGCAGTAGAAATTAAAATGAAAACCCAAAAAGCTTTCTAGTTCTTCTTCTTACTTGTTGGGAAATTTCCCGTGTAAATAGTTTTATTTTCTTTTCTTTCCTTTGGGAGTCGAGAAGACCTTATTGAAAATGCTTAGTGGCTCTCATATGCATGATTGATTATTTATTTTAGAGCCCATATTGATTGTCTTCTCTTTTGAGTTGAATGCTTGCAGATTCTAGCTTAGTCCAATGCACGTGCACTCTTATTATTATACACATCATTCGGTTGTGCAAGTGAAAGGCAATAATGACGATATATGATGGACTTATTGGGATGAGAAAAGCTGGTATGAACTTGACTTCTCTTGTTTTTGTAAATATGATGAGTTCATCGTTTCTGAGTCAACTATTATGAAGTAAACATATTTGCAATGACATTTAGAGATTATAGTTGCTTATGCCATGCTTCATTAGCTATGAGTTATAATGGTTTACCTTGCATGCCAACATGCTATTAGAATGATTATGATGTGGTATGGTGGGATGGTATCCTCCTTTAATGAATTGAGTGACTCGACTTGGCACATATTCACGCATGTAGTTGAAACAAATCAACATAGCCTTCACGATATTTATGTTCATGGTGGATTATATCATACTCGTGCTTGTATTCGGTGTGAGTTAATTTTAATGCATGTTTATGACTGTTGTCGCTTTCTCAGTTGGTCGCTTCTCAGTCTTTTGCTAGCCTTCACCTGTACTAAGCCCGAATACTGCTTGTGCATCGAAACTCCTTCAACCCCAAAGTTGTTCCATATGAGTCCACTATACCTTCCTATATGCGGTATTTGCCTGTCGTTCCAAGTAAATTTGTATGTGCCAAACTCCAAACCTTCAAATGAAATTTGGTTTTGTATGCTCGAGCAGCTCATGTTACATCTAGGGCTGCCTATATCTTCCATGCTAGGTAGGTTATTCTCAAGAGGAGTGGACTCCGCTCCTCATTCACGAGACAGGGCGGGTAATTGGGATGCCCAGTCCCATGATCCAAAAAGATCAAAGCGAATCAAAATAATTAAACAAAACTCCCCCAGGGCTGTTGTTAGTTGGAGGCACTCGTTGTTTCGAGAAAGCCATGGATTGATGCTTGTTGGTGGTTGGGGGAGTATAAACCTTTACCATTCTGTTTGGGAACTGCCTATAATGCATGTAGTATGGAAGATACAGCCATCTCATAGTTGTTGCGTTGACAGTGAAAGTATGCCGCTCAAAATGTTATTCAATCTCTATTTAAAAATCGAGCTCTGGCACCTCTACAAATCCCTGCTTCCCTCTGCGAAGGGCCTATCTATTTACTTTTATGTTGAGTCATCACCCTTCTTATTAAAAAGCACCCGCTGGAGAGAACACTGTCATTTGCATTCATTACTATTGATTTATATTGGGTATGACTTGACTGGATCTCTTTTACCATGAATTACAATGTTTAGTCAGTCCTTGGTCTTTAAAGGTGCTCTGCATTTATGTTTTGCGGTCTTAGAAAGGGCTAGCGAGATACCATTTTGTTATATCATGTTAGAATTATTTTGAGAAAGTGTTGTCATCCGAGTTTTATTATTATGGCTCGCTAGCTGATTTTGCTATTGATATGAGTAATTGTGAGACCTAGGTGTTATTGTGAGTATTGTTAGTTCATAATATTTGCTGAACCTTGAATGCTGGCTTTTCATGTTTACAATAACAAGAGCAAACAGAGTTTGTAAAATTTTTTCTTTATCACTTTCAGTTTATCAACTGAATTGCTTGAGGACAAGCAAAGGTTTAAGCTTGGGGGAGTCGATACGTCTCCAACGTATCTACTTTTCCAAACACTTTTGCCCTTGTTTTGGACTCTAACTTGCATGATTTGAATGAAACTAACCCGGATTGACGTTATTTTCAGCAAAACTACCTTGATGTTATTTTATGTGTAGAAAAGAAAAGTTCTCGGAATGTCCTGAAAATCCACAGAGGCACTTTTTGGAATTAATAAGAATTTCTGGGTGAAAGAAATACACCAAGGGGCCCAGGGCCTATCCACGAGACAGGGGGGGTGCGCCCCCCTATAGGGCGCGCCCCCCTATCTTGTGGGCCCCCTGGACCTCCACCGACCTCAACTCCAACTCTATATATTTCGTCTCGCGGAGAAAAAAATCAGAGAGAAAGTTTCATCGCGTTTTACGATACGGAGCCGCCGCCAAGCCCTAATCCCTCTTGGGAGGGCTGATCTGGAGTCCGTTCGGGGCTCCGGAGAGGGGGATTCATCGCCGTCGTCATCATCAACCATCCTCCATCACCAATTTCATGATGCTCACCGCCATGTGTGAGTAATTCCATCGTAGGCTTGCTGGACGGTGATGGGTTAATGAGATTTACCATGTAATCAAGTTAGTTTTTTTAGGGTTTGATCCCTAGTATCCACTATGTTCTGAGATTGATGTTGCTATGACTTTGCTATGCTTAATGCTTGTCACTAGGGCCCGAGTGCCATGATTTCAGATCTGAACCTACTATGTTTTCATGAATATATGTGTGTTCTTGATCCTATCTTGCAAGTCTATAGTCACCTATTATGTGTTATGATCCGACAACCCCGAAGTGACAATAATCAGAATACTTCTCGGTGATGACCGTAGTTCGAGGAGTTCATGTATTCACTATGTGCTAATGCTTTGTTCCGGTTCTCTATTAAAAGGAGGCCTTAATATCCCTTAGTTTCCACTAGGACCCCGCTGCAATGGGAGGGTATGACAAAAGATGTCATGTAAGTTCTTTTCCATAAGCACGTATGACTATTTACGGAATACATGCCTACATTACATTGATAAACTGGAGCTCGTTCTGTGTCACCCTATGTTATAGCTATTACATGAGGAATCGCATCCGGCATAATTATCCATCACTGATCCATTGCCTACGAGCTTTTCACATATTGTTCTTCGCTTATTTACTTTTCCATTGCTACTGTTACAACTACTACCAAAACCCAAAAACATTTATCTTTACTTTTGCTACCGTTACCATTATTATCATACCACCTTTGCTACTAAATACTTTGCTGCAGATATTAAGTTATCAGGTGTGGTTGAATTGACAACTCAACTACTAATACTCAAGAATATTCTTTGGCTCCCCTTGTGTCGAATAATTAAATTTGGGTTGTACTTCACCCTCGAAAGCTGTTGCAATCCCCTACACTTGTGCGTTATCAGAGCCGCAGACGGCTTGAAGAGCCGCTCCTCAAACACCCCTAGCTCCTGAGGGAGCTTTCGGGAGGCTCTCTTGGCGATATCATCCGCCTCCTTGTTCGTCCCTCGAGGCACGTGCTGCCGCTCCAAGCCCATGAACCGCTTCTCCATCTTGCGTACCTCTTCTAGGTATGCCTCCATGTGCTCGTCCTTGGGCGTATATTCCTTGTTGGAGAAGTTGACGAGGAGCTGAGAATCGCCCTTGATGGTGAGGCACTTCACCCCCAGCGCTGTCGCGGCCCTGAGACCAGCAAGCAGGCCCTCGAATTCCTCAATGTTGTTGGAGACCTTCTCGCCCCGCTGGAAGCAGAGTTGTACCGCGTAGTAGATCTTGTCCTTGCTGGGAGAGATGAGGACGGCCCCTGCTCCTGCGCCTTGTCATGTGAACGCTCCATCAAAGTACATGATCGACCCGTCTGGTTCCTCGTCTCCAGGTAAGAGGGAGCGGTCCTCGCTCACCCCGTGGTCGGGAATGTCAGTTCATTCGGCCACGAAGTCCGCGAGGGTCGCACCCTTGATAACCCTGGTAGTGCTGAACTCGAGATGGAACGCCTGAAGCTTGATGTTCCATTCTGCAACTCGCCCGGCGGCGTTCGGGCTCCGGAGCACCGTCTCCAGTGGGTATGTCGACATAAGCTTGATGGGGTGGCCTTGAAAGTAGTGGCGCGACTTTCGGGAGGCGACGAGGAGCGCGAGCAAGAGTTTCTAGGGCATGGGGTATCACGCCCGTGCCTCCCTCAGCACTGTGCTGACGAAGTAGACATGGTGCTCGACGAGGGGAGAGGCATCGGTGAAGTATCGCCCTTCTTGAGGATGTGGGTCTTCAATGGCTTCACGAGGTCCGTCCTCAGGAGCCCCCCCCAGCCGTGGGGTCAATCACAGTCTCGGGAGGGACATCGGCCACTGGGTTGGCTGAGGCCCCTGACGCCTTGTCCTGAGGGTGCTGCGCCTTGCTTGGCATTTGAGCGTCCTGCTAAGGCTTCTTGGACGACGCTCCTTCCTTAGCGCCACCAAGGCCGCACTGGCTGAGTGAGGGGTGGCCGCCAGATAGAGCACCAAGGGCTCGAGAGGGCGCGACGCCACCATCACTAGCGGGCTGGTCAGGTATCTCTTGAGATCTTGAGAGGCTGCATCTGCCTCTGGGGTCCACTCGAATGACTCCTTCCTTTTCATCAGCTTGAAGAACGGGAGGGCGCATTCCCCCAGTTTGGAGATGAAGCACCCAAGGGAGGTTATGCGGCCTGCTAGCTTCTGCATCTCCTTCAGGGTCTGTGAGGGGCTCATGTCTTCTATTGCCTTGTCCTTCTCTAGATTGGCCTCGATCCCTCTATGCGATACCAAGAAGCCCAGCAATTTCCCAGAGGGAACCTAGAATACACACTTCTTAGGATTGAGCCAAAGATCCACCTTGCGCAAGCTGGCAAACGTCTCCTCCATATCCGCTATCAGGGTCCTGGCCTCCCGAGACTTCACCACTATATCATCAACACAGGCCTCTGCGTTTCTCCCCAGCTGCGCGCCCAGGGCGATATGCATCAGCCGCTAGAAGGTAGCCCCAGCATTGCGCAGCCCGAAGGGCATGCAGGTTTAGCAATACACCATGCGGGGGGTCAGGAACATCGTCTTCTCCACATCTTGCACGGCCATCTTGATCTGGTGGTAGCCTGAGAAGGCGTCCAAAAAACAAAAGAGGTCGCACTCTAGAGTGGAGTCCACGATCTGGTCGATGCAGGGAAGCGGAAAGGGATCTTGAGGGCAGGTCTTGTTGAGGTTGGTGAAGTAGACACACATGTGCTCCTCCCTCCTTTCTTGGGGACGACAATGGGGGTTCGCCAGCCACTCCGTGTATCGTACTTCCCTGATGACTCTTGCATCTAGCAGCTTGCAGGTTTCTTGGACAATGGAGGCTTGCTTCTCCGTGCACTGACGATGAGCCTTCTGCTTCACTGGCCACATGTTTGGGCATTCCTTCAGGTGGTGCTCGATTATTCCCCTCGGGACCCCAGCCAGGTCCTTGGGCTCCCAAGCGAACACATCCTTGTTGGCGCGCAAGAAGCCGACCAATGCTTTTTCTTGGTCCTGGGGGAGGCCAGCTCCTATGGTGAAGGTGGTGCTAGCTGTTCCCTCCTCACTAACCAGCACCTTGTTTGTCTCGACTCGGTCCTGGGGGAACAACTGCTTCTTCTTGGCCGGCGCAGCTTCCGGGGCCTCCAGACCCCCCTTCTCATTGGGCAGCACGGATGCCGCTACCCTGAAGGCGAGCTTGAGGGCCTGCAGCGCGTCTTTGGTGTCCCCAGCCACCATGAGGACACCGTTGTTGCCAGGCATCTTCATGAGGTTGTATACTGGGTGAGTTGCCGCCATGCACATGGCCAAGGCCGGGTACCCCAGGATGGCGTTGTAAGGCAGGTCGATCCTAGCGATGTCGAAGTCGATGAGCTTGGTGCGGTAGTTGTCGCGGGTCCCGAAGGTGACAAGGAGGCAGATCTGCCCCGCGGGGCTTGTGGAGCCGCCGCCGACCCCGGAGAACTGCTTCGTGGGGGCTGAGCCGGCTGGGTGGCATGTGCAGTAGGCCGAATGCCTCCGTGGAGAGCACGTTGAGGCCGGCTCCACCATCAATGAGGGTCCTGGTGACCACCATGTTGCAGATGGTGGGGTTGCAAAGCATCGGGAGCGCGCCTGCTCCTGTTGTGGCGGCTGGATAATCCTAGGGGCCGAAGGAGAGGTCTGCCTTAGGCGCGCCTAGCCCGTGGGAGCCCCCGAGCCCGCTTGGGTGGTACTTACTTGTCGGTAGAACTGCTTGATGTGGTGGTCGGAAGGCGGTGCCTACAAGCCACCTAGGAGAGTTGTGACGACGGGGGGCGTTGGTGCTGCGTAGCATGTGAGGAAGAGGCCACACAGCTCCTCCCAGGAGGCCAAAGAGGACTCCGGTAGGTTGAGCAACCAGGCGTGCGGTGTGCCTACAAGGCCCATGGGGAGCCAGATGGCCTTCACCTTGTCGTCTCCGCCGGCCGCCCAAACTGCTTCTTCGTACCGATGAAGGAAAGCAGTCGGATCTGCCGCGCCGTCGTAGTGTGGCGGCATCTCCGGTCTGAACTTGGGTGGCCACTCCACCCGCTGCAAGGAGAGGGTGAAACAGCCTTTAGAGGCGCATATCGGCCGAGTTGACGGAGGAGCGCCCGCCATCGGAGCCGGCGGCGCGATCTGGGGGACAGGGCAGAAGATCTCTGACGCACCCCTACCTGGCGTGCCATATGTCAGATTACGGGATCCGCAAACCCTGGAAAGGTTCGAACTCTGGGGTGCATGCGGAGATCCCAACCTACCGATCCTGCCTACCCGCGATCCTCCTAAGCCTAGTGCGTCGAGCTCGAAAGAACAAAGAGACACAGCAGTTTATCCTGGTTTGGGCCACCTTGCGGTGTAATACCCTACTCTAGCATTTTGGTGGATTGCCTCGAAGGGCTGAGGATGAACTAGTACAGTGGATGAACTAGCCTCACGAGGTGAGGTGTTCTTGAGATACAAAGAGCTGGTGAGGTGGTCGGGTGAGAATGGATCTGATCCCCCTCTATGGTGGTGGCTAAGTCCTATTTATAGTGGCCTTGGTCCTCTTCCCAAGTGTTGGCGGGAAGGGATCCCACAACGGCCAGATTCGAAAGGGGACAAGTAGTATAGCTTATCCTGACAACAGTAGTCTTCGCCTGCGAAAAGCCCGTGGTCGTGACGCTTCAGTGGGCTCGGTGATGACCTCCGTCCTGCCGTCCTGGCGGTCTTGGTCTTGTTGCACCAGAATGGAAACCTTTGGCTGATACCTTAGGACTCCGCGCGTGTGGCTTGCCTCCCTGGCATCAAAGAGGAAACTCGCGCTCTGCGCTCGCTAGAGCCTGCCTGGCCTTGGTTGTCACGGCTCACGCCAGCTAAGCCTCGTGAGGCACACCTTGCATAGAACTCCCCGCCCCTCGGGAGCCATCCTGAAGAGGCCGATCCCCTCGAGAGTCTTGGTGTCGTCCGCCTCGTGAGCCTTGGCCGCTCGTGAGGGTCTTGAGCTGTTGATGTAGAAGCTGGGCCGTACTGGGCCGTCGACGAAGCCACGTGGTGGGCCACAGGCAGGCAAGTCTGGATGCCCCCATATCCAGATTGCGGACAGTCACATTTGTGATCTCATCCGGGACTCCGAACAAACTTCGTTCATCAAATCACATAACTCATAATACAAATCGTCATCGAATGTTAAGCATGCGGACCCTACGGATTCGAGAACTATGTAGACATGACCGAGACACATCAGCGGTCAATAAACAATAGCAGAACCTGGATGCTCATATTGGATCCTACATATTCTATGAAGCTCTTTATCGGTCAAACCGCATAACAACATACATTGTTCCCTTTGTCATCAGTATGTTACTTGCCCGAGATTCGATCGTCGATATCATCATACCTAGTTTAATATCATTACCGGCAAGTCTCTTTACTCGTTCCATAATACTTCATCATGCAACTAACTCATTAGTCACAATGCTTGCAAGGCTTATAGTGATGAGTATTACCGAGAGGACCCAGAGATACCTCTCAGAAACACGGAGTGACAAATCCTAATCTCAGTGTATGACAACCCAACAAACACCTTCGGAGACACCTGTAGAGCACCTTTATAATCACCCATTTACGTTGTGACAATTGGTAGCACACAAAGTGTTCCTCCGGTATTCGAGAGTTGCATAATATCATAGTCTAAGGAACATGTATAAGTCATGAAGAGAGCAGTAGTAATGAAACTGTAATGATCATAATGCTAAGCTAACAGATGGGTCATGTCCATCACATCATTCTCCTAATGATGTGATCCCATTCATCAAATGACAACACATGTCTATGGTTAGGAAACATAACCATCTTTGATTAACAAGCTAGTCAAGTAGAGGCTTACTAGGGACACTATGTTTTGTCTATGTATTCACACATGTACTAAGTTTCCAGTTAATACAATTCTAGCATGAATAAAAAACATTTATCATGAAATAAGGAAATAAATAATAACTTTATTATTGCCTCTAGGGCATATTTCCTTCAGTCTCCCACTTGCAATAGAGTCAATAATCTAGTCCACATCGCCATGTGATTTAACACCAATAGTTCACATCTATATGTGATTAACACCCATAGTTCACATCGCCATGTGACCAACACCCAGAGGGTTTACTAGAGTCAATAATCTAGTTCACATCGCTATGTAATTAACACCCAAAGAGTACTAAGGTGTGATCATGTTTTACTCGTGAGAGAAGTTTAGTCAACGGATCTGTCACAATCAGAGTCGTATGTATTTTGCAAATATTCTATGTTTACAATGCTCTGCATGGAGCTATTCTAGCTAATTTCTCTCACTTTCAATATGTATCCAGATTGAGACTTAGAGTCATCTGGATCGGTGTAAAAACTTGCATCAACATAACTCTTTACGATGAGCTCTTTATCACCCCCATCACCAAGAAACATTTCCTTAGTCCTCACTAACGATAATTTTGACCACTGTCTAGTGATCTACTCTTAGATCACTATCGTACCCCCTTGCCTAACTCATGGCAAGGTACACAATAGGTCTGGTACACAGCATAACATACTTTATAGAACCTATGACTGGCATAGGGAATGACTTTCATTCTCTATCTATCTTCTGCTGTGGTCGGTGTCGGTGTCAAAACCGGCGGATATCGGGTAGGGGGTCCCGAACTGTGCGTCTCAGACTAATGGTAACAGGAGGCTGGGGACATGATGTTTATCCAGGTTCGCGCCCTCTCGATGGAGGTAAAACCCTACTTCTTACTTGATTGATCTTGATGATATGAGTATTACAAGAGTTGATCTACCACAATATCAGAGAGGCTAAACCCTAGAAGCTAGCCTATGGTATGATTGTTGTTGTTGTGTCCTACGGACTAAACCCTCCTGTTTATATAGACACCGGAGGGGTCTAGGTTTACACATAGTTGGTTTACAGGGTAGGAGATCTACATCTGAATCGCCAAGCTTGCCTTCCACGCCAAGGAGAGTCCCATCCGAACACGGGACAAAGTCTTCTGTCTTGTATCTTCATAGTCCAACAGTCCGGCCAAAGTATATAGTCCGGCTGTCCGGATACCCCCTTATCCAGGACTCCCTCAGTAGCCCCTGAACCAGGCTTCAATGACGATGAGTCCAACGCGTAGATTTTCTTCTGCGTTGCGAGGCGGGTTCCACCTCCGAATTCTCCAAAATTAATTCCAAACACAAGGACCTTGTCCGGCTCTGTAAGATAATTCCATATACCACCGTAGAATAATAATCCACGAATCTGATCTGCTGACAATTCCTCGTGGTGTGACATCACGCCATGGCTCGGTAACTTATTCGAACCGTTTTTACAACCTGCTCCCGCACACATCGCGAGGCGATTTCTTTGGCACGTCCTGTCAAAGCAGAGATCGTGTCCCCTTATCGCGGGATCTTCATTAATATGGGTATGGGTAACCCAACCAACGCCGTCAATCGAGGCGCTTGGAAAGATAAGAGATTTCGAGAGGCAAGTGGGGAGGCACACATTCTACATTGCCTTTATAAAGGGATAGAGATCTCCCGTTTTTACCCACGCCTTCTTCCTCCTTTGCTCATCCGTTCTCGCACCCTTGAGCTCCAGCGCCCAAGTTCTCACCTTCTTCGTAGGATCGCATCATGTCCGGAGCGGGAGGCAAGTGGATGGCCTCCTCTGTCATAGAGGGGAACATCACCAAGCTTCGGGAAGCCGGATACCTGGCCGAGAGTATCGCGCACAGGCTTCCAACAGAGGGAAAGATTACCCCCACTCTGAAGTCTCGGGAGAGAGTAGTATTTCTCCCTCATTTCGTCCACGGACTAGGGTTTCCACTCCACCCGTTTGTCCGCGGGCTTATGTACTAGTATGGGCTAGATTTTCACGATCTGGCCCCGAATTTTGTCCTCAACATCTCGGCGTTCATCGTTGTGTGCGAGGCATTCCTTTGCATCAAGCCCCACTTCGGCCTGTGGTTGAAGATCTTCTGCGTGAAGCCGAAGATCGTGAGCGGCCAACAGGCGGAGTGCGGAGGTGCCATGGTGGGAAAAATGCCCAATGTCACATGGCTTGACGACTCATTCGTGTTGACCGTAAAGGGGTGGCAATCAGGGTGGTTCTACATCACCTAGCCGTGCGACGCCAACTGGGTGGTGGCCCCCAAATTCAGATCCGGAATCCCCACGCGGCTCACTTCTTGGGAGAAGAAGGGCCTGGCCTGGGCGAACCCACAGAGCTGGCCGGACTCGAGACATGCATCCGAAGTATGAGGGACAAGAAGATCAAGCTTGTCAACGTGGTCCAGGTCATGCTCATTCGTCGGATTCTCCCGTGTCAAAGACGGGCATTCGATATGTGGGAGTTCGACCCAGCCGAACACCAGATGTTGCTACAGCTCTTCGGCACAATGCACAAAGAAATCTAGAAGGCGTTATTCAAGACTGGCGAAGTTCCTCCTCCCCTTTCCGAGGACCGGGGGCTCAGCGCAAGCCGCCTCGCCAATCCGGTAAGTCCTCTGGTTATTTGTAAGATATTTCCTTCCTGGTATGTTCGTGGGAGGATTCTTAGGTCACTATATTGACCGAACAAGATTGGGTGGAGATGGTGGAGCGGATTAACTGTCCGGCTCCATTGCCTTAGGACCCAGTGAGCACACTCCTAGCGGAGATGCTGGTTCCGGCGCCTTACAAGGTGCCAGAGAAAAAGGCCGAAAAGAAGGCTGCGGGGACCCGTAAGGGTCTCCGGCATGAAGCCGCACAAGACGCCAGAAGATGACGAGGAGCACTTCTCCCACGAAGGGGAGGAGAGGAAGAAGAAGAAGGCCGCCTCAACAGAGGGGGCCGGAGGGTCCAAGAAGGTGGCCGCGGGGACCAGAAAAGGTCCCCGGCGCAAGGCCGTGATAGAGTCGTCATCCAAAGACGACGAGGAAGATTCTCCCCCCGAAGACGGGGGAGAACATGAAGAAATGCCTCCTCCTGCGCTAGGGAGGAGAAGAAGAGGAAGGCCGCCCCATCAGGGGAGGCCGGGACGCCGAAGAATGGAAAAGCGTCCCTTCCCGATCACTCCACTATCGCCGCTTTCAGCGACGAGGAGTGGCTGCCTAGGGGCAAGCCCGGGTGAGGTCGTAAGTATATGCATTCCATAATACTTTCCGTGCGACTTTGACCTCATGGTTTATAATGACGCCGGACATGTTTATGCAGTCCGGCCGGGTCCGATCTCGAGGAGTCCTATTCGGAGGAGTCTCTAAATGAGTCGGGGATGAATTCGCTCCCGACGGCAACCTCCCCACGACCTGTGGATGACACCGAGGTGTTGTCCCGGAGGATGCCAGAGCAGGAGGCGATGGATGCGGGGATGCCCCAAGGCAAAATCTCGGGCGCCGGACACATGGGGGATGGGAACCCCATGGATTCTGCTGCGGGAGCCACAGCAAGTCTGGCTCCCAGCCGGTTACTACGCCGGACCCTACAAAGGTTTCGGATTCCAGTAAGCAGTCCCTCGCGAAGGAGGGCGAGCCGGCCGTGCCGATGACCTCCTCCCAGCCAAAGGCATCGGATAATTTGTTGGAAGTGCTTTGAGGCGCTTCCATCGAGGATGAACACCGTACACTTATGGGTACGGTGATTGAGAAGGTTCGGTCCGCCAAGGGCGGTTTGACCGAAGCCTGCACCAGCCTGCTAACAGGCTTTGAGGTAAGGAAAGTGTGAGAAAATATCACCCGATAGATAGTCCCTTGAACCAGGCTTCAATGACGATGAGTCAGACACGCAGATTGTCTTCGGCATTGCAAGGTGGGTTCCTCCTCTGAATATTCCATAGTAGATCGTGAACACGAGAATCGTGCCCAGCTCTGCAAAACAATTTCCACATACCACCATAGAGATAATGACACTCCACAAATCTAATCTGCTGACAACTTTTATAACATCACACCACGGTCCAGTCATTATTCAGACCGTTTCTCATAACCTTCCACCGCACATATCACGAGGCAGTTTTACCAGCACGTCTTGTCGAAGCAGACATCGTGTCCCCTCATTACGGGACCCTCATCAATATGGGTGTGGGTAACCCAACCGCACCATCAATCGCGGCACTTGGGAAATAAGCGATCTTAACGGGCAAGTAGGGAGGCACATAGTTTCTACAGCCTTATATAAGGAGATAAGGATTCCCCTTTTCACCCACGCCTTCTTCCTCCATTGCTCATCCATTCTCGCACTCTTGAGCCCCAGCGCCAAGTTCTCACCTTCTCCGTTAAGCCATTCCAATCATGTCCGGAGTAGGAGGCAAGTGGGTGGCCTCCTCCGTCAAGGAGGACATTACGAAGCTCCGGGCAGCCGGATACTTGGCTGCAGATATTGCACACTGGCTCCCGAACGCAGGGCAGATCATTCCGACTCTGGGACCCCATGAGAGGGTCGTGTTCCTCACCCACTTCGTCCGCGGACTGGGATTCCCCCTCCACCCATTTGTCCGCGAGCTCTTGTTCAATTACGGGCTGGATTTTCATGATCTAGACCCTAATTTCATCCTCAACATGTCGGTGTTTATCATCGTGTGCAAGGCTTTTCTCCGCATCAGGCCCCACTTCGGCCTGTGGCTAAAGATCTTCAACGTGAAGCCGAAGATAGTGGTCGGCCAGCAGGCGGAGTGTGGTGGCGCCATGGTGGGCAAGATGCCCAGCGTTACCTGGCTCGAAGGCTCCTTTGCAGAGACCGTGAAGGGGTGGCAATCGGGGTGGTTCTACATCACCGAGCCGCGCGACGCCAACTGGGTGGCGGCCCCCTAATTCCGATCCGGCATCCCCGTGCGGCTCACATCGTGGAAGAAGAAGGGCCTAGCCTGGGGCGAACCCGCGGAGCTGACCGGACTCCAGAACTGCATCAAGAACATGATAACCAACAATATCAAGCTTTTCAACATGGTCCAGGTCATGCTATTTCGCCGGATTCTCCTGTGTCAAAGACGGGCGTTCAACCTATGGGAGTTCAATGCGGCCCAACACCAGACACTGCAAGAGCTCTTTGATACGACGCACAAAGACGTCTGAAAGGTGTTGCTCAACTCCAGAAAAGTCCCTCCTCCCACTTCCGAAGACCGCGGACTCAGCGCCAAGCGCCACGCCAATGCGGTAAGCCTTCTGCATTTGTGCCTTTCCTCAATATATTCATGGGAGGAACTTAAGCCACTGTATTGGCCTGACAGGAATACGTGGCGACGGTGGAGCGGATCGACTGTACGGCTTCATTGCCTGAAGATCCAGCGACTGCTCTCCTGACGGAGATGCTGTTTCCAGCGCCTTATAAGGTGCAGCAGAAGAAGGCCAAAAAGAAGGCCGTGGGGACCAGGAAAAGTCTCCAGTGCAATGCGGCGCCGGACTCATCGTCCGAAGACACCAAGGCGCACTCCTCCAACGACAACAAGGAGGAGGAGGAGGAAAACTCTCTCCCCCAAAATGAGGGGGGGAAGAAAAGAGGCCGCCCCTTCGGGGGAGGCCGAAGGGTCCAAGAAGGCACGGACCCTCCCTCCGGACCACTCCACTACCGCTGCCTATAGCGAGGAGGAGTGGCTACCCAGGGCCAAGCCCCTGGCGAAGTCGTAAGTATTCGAATGTCAGGATACTTCTTTTATATTTTAGCTTTATGGTTCCTTATTATGCCAAGGTTTGTGTGTGTAGTCCGCCCAAAGCCCATATCGACTTGACCTCCTCGGACGGGTCCTTGAGCTCGTCGGAGATGAATAGCTATTCGCTCATGGCGGCTTCCACCCCCCGGCCCACGGATGACACCGAGGTGTTATCTCAGAGGATGCCGGGTCAAGACGAGGTAGTCCTGGAGATGCCTCAAGGCGAGACTCCCGATGTCGGGTTCATGGGGGGAAGATCCCCATGGATTCGGATGAGGGGGGCGCAGCAAGCTTGGCCCCCAGCCGGATACTGCACCAGAACCTCTAGTGGTTCCGGATTTAGGAAGGCAGCCACCCGCCAAGGGGGGCGAGCCGTCTGTGCCGATGACCTCTGTCCATCCAGAGGCATCAGACAATCTGGTGGAAGCGCTTTAGAGCGCTTCCCTTAGTGAAGGATAGCGTACTCTTAGTGAAGGACAATCTAGCGGAAGTGCTTCTGCGCCAGCCTTCTGACAGGCTTTGAGGTAAGTAAGTTAAATTGTGAGAAAGTATCACGGTGTAGACAGTAGCCCCTGATGCTTTGTTTGGTGTTCGGAAAGAAAGGCCGAACAGAGGATCAAATATTGTACCCAGGAGTCTAATCATATTATGTTTATGTGAATAAGCAAGCGTCGCTGCTGGCCGCCACCGTCGCCACTACGGAGGTCGCCGGACTAAGGCAGAGCCTGGGGCAGGCCGAAGAAGAGCTTGGCCTTGTTAAGAGGCAGCTTGAGGAAAACAAAGGTAAGTAATACCCAGTCTGAATGTTATATAAAGGAAAAGAAAATCAGTGTTTCTAGTAGAATCACAATGAATTTTACTAGGGGCCACAAAAAGTGTGGCGGCCCTTAAGAAGGCACTATCCGAGGCAAAAAGCAAAGCGGCCGAGGAGCGCACCGAGCGCGAAAAACAAGTGGCGCGGGTTGATGAGGTCCAGCAAGAGCTTCAGGACTTCGTCAAAAAATTCGAGTCCTTAGAGCGTGACTCCAAGACACAGGAGTCGGAGCTTGCGAAGGCCCGTCAGAGCGCAGTAGATGCCAAGGCCGAAGCCCAGAAGGCCCTCCAAGAAATTGGGGAGGCCAAGAAGATAGCTGCGGGTAAGGCTTTCATTATGCAAAGCAGGCATGTGAAGGAGTCTTTCCTTTTACTTACCCGAGTTCGGAGCTCTCTAGGAGCAATCGCAGATCTGCCATGCAGCATTTCGGATGCCGCGGAGTTCTATCGCGCTGAAGTGGGGAGCTCTACAGAGAAGTTGTTCTGGTCCCAATATACTGGGGCCGGACACCCTATGCCTCTGAGTGACCAACTGAAGCATTTGGTCGAACTCCACAATGCGGCCGAATAGGCCATGAGGGACCTCATAGTCCAGATGTGGCCTGGCGAGCCCCTGCCCGGCAGCTACTTTGGCCTGGTGAAGCGGATGGTGCATGCCTGTCCACGGCTAGAAGTTAACAAGCAGTCCGTATGTATTGAGGGTGCCCGACGGGCCTTTGCCCGAGCAAAGGTGCATTGGGGCAAACTGGATGCTGAGCAACTCGTGAAGGATGGACCCCCGAAGGGATAGGAGCATCACTACCCCGAGATGTATTATAGTGGCGTTATGAAAGGTGCTCGGCTTGTGGCAAATGAATGTCCTAAGAACATTATTTTCGAGTAAATGTACTCATGTCATCTTTGTAATATGAGGACGAGTTTAATTGGCTGTATAACGCTTTGTATGATTTAAAATATTACCTTCTCTGCGGCTGTTTATCAAAACCTGAAAGTAGGCCAGTTGGCGGCTTCCGCCCCCTTTTAACTAGAACTAGGGTGTTCGTGGAAAACCTAAACACTCTTTATCCAAATTCTTGGTCCTTTAAGGAGGTGTTTAGCGCAGCGAACCAGGCAATCGGACTATTCGGCTTTATAACTCTCACTTGGCCATAGAAGTCTATAATTTTAAATTTCGGCGAAGCTCCTAGTATTCGGAAAGCCGAATTGGGGCGTTATACACGCCTAAATTGGGCAAGGCCGATTCCTCGCCTTAAGCGTAATTTTTTTAGGGATTTTACTACCTCGTGAACAGCGACCAGCTCTCGTCGCATCATGATGGTCAGTTTTCGGCTTTCTCTACTGAGGTGCTTGTCAAGAAGAACCAGGACACAATCGCAGTAGTTCTCCCTGCGCTACCTTAGCCGATATAACAGAATGTAAGGTACCAAAACAAGGGAACTGGGCTAACCCAACTATTGAGCCAAGACATGATTCGGAGCTGATGCATATAATGCTATAAGTTCGGGGTGTCGCACTGTTGAAAGTGTTCGGACTTTGCTTGCCATTTTATGGGGCTTGATAAGAAGCCCCTGGCGAGCTGACTGTACCAAAGTGTACAGATGCAAATATTTAATGAATATTCAACGGAAAATATAAGGATAGTAATAAGAAGCTGACGCTAAGTACTACTTCCAAGTTATTTGGACAATACGGCAAAACGTAGGTGTACAATTGATGCATTAAGCAGAAAAATAGGACTATTTGACATATCCTATCCAAGGGCAAGCTACATGCGTGTATGTAAGGACAGGTATAACGATCATTGGAGAAGACCACCTGAGTATTCCCTTGCATGTGATGCCTCTGTGCCTCCTTGGTGTACCTTCTGTGATGAGTTCGGTTATCTGATCTCTCTGAAGGGGCTGCCCGAAAGTGGGGTCCTGAAAAAAGAAAAAAGGTATGCGGGCCTTAGGGCGGCTGAACCGTACTCTGGCCGCATTGTCGTCCTGCCACCACCTATGCCCATGGTATCTTGAGCGTGTAGTTATGTACGCGTGGCACTAACGCCGCTTGAATGGGGCTGGGGTGGAGGCCGGGTTGCTAATCGAGCTCCTGGCGTGCCTGGCGGTCATGTTGCGGGGTAATCTGAACTCGCTTGACAGTGTTTGGGGATGTCGTTGCCGAATTGGCTGTTTGTCGGAGGAGGCTGCTTTGTACTTCTACCGCGAGGGCCGCATTATGCTCTTCCGTACGGAGGGAGCGGTCTGTGTTTCCATTGACTGTTATGACCCCGCGAGGTCCTGGCATCTTGAGCTTGAGGTATGCATAGTGCGGTACCGCATTGAAATGAGCGAACACAGTTCGTCCAAGTAGTACATGATAGCCACTACGGAAAGGGACGATATCGAAGATTAACTCCTCGCTTCAGAAGTTATCCGGAGATCCGAAGACCACTTCCAGTGTTATTGAGCCCGTGCAGCGGGCCTCTACCCCTAGAATTACACCTTTGAAAGTGGTTTTGGTGGGTTTGATCCGTGACGGATCGATTGCCATTTTGCGCACTGTGTCCTGATAAAGAAAGTTTAGGCTGCTGCCACCGTCCATGAGGACTCGCGTGAGGTGGAACCCGTCGATGATTGGGTCAAGGAACAATGCGGCCGAGCCGCCGTGACGGATACTGGTCGGATGGTCCCTACGATCAAAGGTGATCGGGCAGGATGACCATGGGTTGAATTTTGGGGCGACGGGCTCCATCGCATAGACGTCTCTAAGTGCACGCTTTTGCTCCCATTTGGGGATGTGAGTGGCATAGATCATGTTCACCGTTTTGACATGGGGGGGAAATTTCTTCTATCCTCCAGTGTTCGGACGTCAGGGCTCCTCGTCATCATTGCTGTGCAGCCCCTTGTCCTTGTTCTCGGCATTTATCTTGCCGGCCTGTTTGAACACCCAGCAATCTCTGTTAGTGTGATTGGCTGGTTTATCACGGGTGCCATGAATATGGCACGAGCGGTCGAGTATGCGGTCCAGAATGGACGATCCCGGGTATTTTCTTTTGAACGGCTTCTTCCGCTGACTGGATTTGGAGTTGTTGAATGCGGCGTTGACTGCCGTATCCTCCGCATTGTCGCCGTTGTTTCGATGCTTGTGTCTGTTACGCCGTGGCATTCCGTTCCTGTCACAGGTATCTGAGGTGCCAGGGTTTCCTGGAACTGTGTTGCTGCGAGCTAGCCAATTGTCCTCACCCGCGCAAAAGCGGGTCATTAGTGTCATGAGTGACGCCATGGTCTTCGGTTTTTCTTGGCCGAGGTGTCGGGCAAGCCACTCGTCACGGATGTTATGCTTAAAGGACGCTAGGGCCTCGGCGTCTCGACAATCGACAATTTGATTCTTTTTAGTTAGGAACCGAGTCTAGAATTTCCTGGCTGACTCTCCGGGCTGTTGGGTAATGTGACTTAAGTCATCAGCATCCGGTGGTCGCACATAGGTACCTTGGAAGTTATCGAGGAATGCGTCCTCAAGGTTTTCCCAGCTGCCAATAGAGTTTGCTGGCAGGCTATTCAGCCAGTGTCTAGCTGACCCTTTAAGCTTGAGTGGGAGGTACTTGATGGCATGTAGGTCATCACCGCGGGCCATATGAATGTGGAGAAGAAAATCCTCGATCCACACCGTGGGGTCTGTTGTGCCATCGTATGACTCGATGTTGACGGGTTTAAACCCTTCTGGGGATTCATGTCCCATTACTTCGTCAGTGAAGCAGAGGGGGTGTGCGGCGCCTCTGTGCCGGGCTATGTCGCGGCGTAGTCCGATTAGGTCTGGTCGGTAATGTCCGGCCCGACCGGACTGATCAGTATTGTATCCGGCGTGACGATCAGTGTCCTGAGCTGTGGCGCGCCCTCCTGATCCGTAGATAGATCTTGGTTGTCATGCATTGTTTTCCAGTATATCCCACGGGTCCTGCATATTGCCCCGGGCCGTGGTGAACCGGCGTGGGGGTGCGGGCTGGTGTCCGGCCTGACATGTCGTTTTATCCCGGCCACGTGGTTGTCGGCCAGCCTCATCTTGTGCTAGAAGTTCAGGTTCTTCGACCTCTTCTTCTAGCGGTTTATGCTTTGGGTATCCCCTGCTTGGGGGTTCGAGTCCGTATTCTTCGGCCGCCAGGACTTTGGTCCATCTGTCTGCGAGCAGATCTTGGTCCACTTGGAGCTGCTGTTGCTTCTTTTTCAGGCTTCTTGCAGTGGCTATAAGCCTGCGCTTGGAGTGCTCCTGCTCTATGGGATCCTCTGGTACGCCGAATTCATCGTCACCGAGGCTCACCTCGTCTTCGGAGGGAGGCATATAGTTATCATCCTCCAAGTATCCGTCCGTCGCCTGTTCGTCTGGGCTAGCCTACCCGTGTTCCTGTTCGGCTTGCATGAAGGTGGGTTGATCAGGATCGTATTCCTCTTTGGGACCATCTGGATTTTCTTCTTCAGTGTCGGTATTGTTATGGCGAGGCTTGGAGCGGCGCCGATGACGCCCATGTTTTGCTTTCCTCCCCGAGGGGTTATCTCCCATTGCCTCATCGCTATTGGTTTCTTTGGGATTATCCACCATATATATATCATATGAAGAGGTGGCAGTCCAGCGCCCTATGGGCGGTGGTTCCTGTTTTTCTCCCGCATCGTCGTCTATACCATCGACTTCTTCGGAGTCGAAGTTAAGCACGTCGGTCAAATCGTCGCCGTGGCTATTAAGTGGGTGGTGGGTGAGGGAGTCCTGGATAAGGGGATATCCAGACAGCCGGACTATATACATCATCCGGACTATAGAAGCTTCAAGATACAAGACTCAAGACTTCGGCTCATGTCCGGATGGGACTCTCCTTTGCGTGGAAGACAAGCTTGGCAATCCGGATATTATGTTTCCTTCCTTGTAACCGACTCCATGTAAACCCTAGCTCTCCGGTGTCTATATAAACCGGAGAGCATGGTCCTTAGAAGGAGGATCACAATTACAATCATACCATCATAGGCTAGCTCTTAGGGTTTAGCCTCTACGATCTCGTGGTAGATCTACTCTTGTATTCCACATATCTTCAATATTAATCAAGCAGGAAGTAGGGTTTTACCTCCATCGAGAGGGCCCGAACCTGGGTAAACATTGTGTCCCTTGCTTCCTGCTACCATTAGCCTAAGACGCATAGATCGGGACCCCCTACCCGAGATCCGCCAGTTTTGACACCAACATTGGTGCTTTCATTGAGAGTTCCTCTATGTCGTCGCTTCGAGGCTTGATGGCGTCTTCAATCGTCAACAACACGGTCCAGGGTGAGAATTTCCTCGCCGGACAGATTTTTGTGTTCGGCGGCTTCGCACTGCGGGCCAATTTGCTTGGCCAGTTGGAGCAGATCGACAGCTTTGCCCCTAGCCACCACATCAGGTTCGGAAACTTGAACTACACGGCAGATGTCCGCGGAGACTTGACCTTCGATGGATTCAAGCCTGCGACAGGAGCGCCGGACAGCCACGACGAGCATGGCCTAGACCTGTTGTCGGACAATGCCCGGGACATTCTCCCCGAGGCAACCCCGGATCTAAATCCAGGGAAGATTGCGTTGCCTACGGACGGATGGTTGGATCCCGCCCCGCAGGCCGCACACTTATCGGCGGTGGAGCCGAACATGGGTCCGACCTCTGTGGAGGCCTGTAACCCCGGACCCCCGGACTCATATCCGGCTGTTGGTCCTATTCCGCTCACTCTTGAGCCAGCCGAGCTAGGTTGGGCTCCGGTAATGGAGTTTACCGCTGCGGACATCTTTCAGCACTCGCCCTTTGGCGACATGCTGAGGTCCTTGAAGTCTCTCTCTCTCTTTGTCAGGAGACTCTGGGCCGAACTATGTCCGGCCTGAGTGGGAAGCAGGCGACGAAGGAATTCGGCGCCCACCCACCACCCACTTCATTGCCACGATCGAAGAATTAACCGACGTGCTTGACTCCGAAGACATCGACGGTATGGACGATGATGCAGGAGAGGCTCCAGAATTCCTGGAGCACGGGACTACTACCTTGTCACACGATATATACATGGTAGATACGCCCAATAAGGACGGCATCTCGGACAATAAAACACCCGGGAAAAAGTCAAAGAGGCGGCGCAGACGCCGCTCAAAGTCCAGCAATGGCAAAAACAGCGACAAGAGCGCAAGAAGGGTTGATATACCTGCAAACTCCGAAAGCAATAATGACCACATGGACCCAAAGATGGAGCAGGATGAGCCCGGTCACGCCAAATCAAGTTCGGAGCAAATACCCGATCAACATGATCCGGTGGGACGAGCTCAGGATGCCGCCCCAGAATAGGAAGACAGTCCGGACGACGATGCATTCATCATCCCGGACGAACAAGTGGAACGAGACAACCTCCACAGAAAGCTTATGGCCACCGCAAGAAGTCTAGAAAAGCAGAAGCAATGGCTCAAGGCCGCGCAGGAAAAGCTAAGTCGCAGATGGAATAAGGTGCTAGACACTGAAGAAAGATATGGGGACGACCGCCATACGAAAAGCTATCCGAAGCGCAAGCTACTGCCCGAATTCGACGACGCTGCCGTTCCACTAAAAGAAAATTCGACAAAGAAACCAGATGTACCGCCTCACAACCATACCAGAGCGGCAGCGGACACTGTGCACGATCCACGCGAGCATCCGGATAAAAAGACCGGTGCAGCCAGGTCCATATATGGATCTAGAAGACATACCCCAGCGCAGGACTATGGTCACCCAAACGCTCATAAAAGCTAGATACCAGTTCGGAATCAACCCCGGACACAACAACAACCGACTACATGCCACAATGCATCCAGATATAGAGGGGCTGCTCACCCTTTGTGCTTCACCGAAGAAGTACTGGACCATGAATTCCCACAAGGCTTTAAACCTGTCAACATAGAAGCATACGACGGCACGACAGACCCAGGGGTCTGGATCAAGGATTTTATCCTGCGTATTCACATGGCTCGTGGGGATGACCTCCACGCCATCAAATACCTTCCCCTCAAGTTGAAGGGACCAGCTCGACACTGGTTGAAAAGCCTTCCCGAAAACTCAATTGGGAGTTGGGAGGAACTCGAAGACGCTTTCAGGGCCAATTTTCAAGGGACTTATGTCCGGCCTCCGGATGCAGACGATCTAAGTCACATAATCCAACAGCCTGGAGAGTTCGCCCGCAAGCTTTGGAATAGATTCCTTACTAAGAAGAATCAAACTGTCGACTGTCCGGGCTCCGAAGCCTTAGCGGCTTTCAAACACAACATCCGTGATGAATGGCTTGCCCGACACCTCGGCCAAGAAAATCCAAGGACAATGGCAGCCCTAAGAAGCCTTATGACCCGCTTTTGCGCTGGTGAGGATAGTTGGTTGGCCCGTAAAGGCACCAGAGACCCCAGAAAATCTGAACTAAGGGATGGCAACGGGAAGCCGCGGCATAATAAAAACAAACTCCAAAACAAGGAAGAGAGCCCGGATAACACGACGTTTAACGCCGGATTCAGGGGCTCTCAACCTGATCAGAATAAGAAGCCATTCAAAGGCACTAAAGACGGAACATCTAGTCTGAACAGAGTCCTGGACAGACTATGCCAAATTCATGGCGCCCCAAAAAAACCTGCAAACCACACCCATAGAGAGTGTTGGGTCTTCAAGCAGGCCAGCAAATTAAATGCCGAACACAAGGGGAGGGGCACACCAAGCGAAGAAGAGGATGAACCTCACCAGCCAAACACTGGGGTACAGAAAAAATTCTAGCCAGAGGTTAAAACAGTAAACATGATCCACGCGACTTGCACATCCACGAGAGGGAATAAACGAGCGCCCATAGAAGCGCACGATGTAGAGCCCGTCATACCCATGTCTCACTACTGGATGTCTCGTCCGATCACTTTTGATCACATGGACGGCCGAACTAGTATTCGGCGTGGAGGATCACAGGCCTTGGTGCTTGACCCACTAATCGACGGATATCGTCTCACCCGTGTCCTCATGGACAGCGACAGTGGGCTCAATTTAATATACGAGGACACTGTCCGCAGAATGGGGATAGACCCATCCAGAATTAAACAAAGCAACACCACCTTTGAAGGGGTGATACCAGGCGTGGCAGCCTGCGCCAGGGGCTCCGTCATGCTGGAAGTAACATTCGGCTCCCCAGGCAACTCTAGAAGCGAAGAGCTGCTCTTCATTGTCGCACCCTTCCAAAGTAGCTATCACGCATTGCTAGGAAGAACGGCCTTCGCCCGCTTCAACGCATTGCCGCACTATGGCCACCTTACACTCAAGATGCCCGGTCCCCGTGGCGTTATCACCGTTCAAGGAATCATAAAGCGCCCTTCACGCGCAGAGGAATACGCCACGGCCCTGGCGGCCGGACTATAAGCGGCCTCCAGTTTTAGAAAACATGATTGGTCATTACGACCACAGACACAGTTAGACGAGTCCGGTAGCCCGAATAAATTCAAATTGGGCACTGTATATGTAATCCCATAAGGGAAACCAGGGGCTGTCTATATTTAATACAGCCCCACGCTTGGCTCGAACTTATTGGCAGGCCAACAGCTTACACTCTTATTATTGATCGCATACTTACGTTGCGCCCTCCTACGGTTTTTTGTCTTTTACAGACAACGTTCGCGCGATACCCTTCCAGGATACGGCACAACAGAGACAAAGGCGCAGAAGTGCAGCAGGGGCCCGTGCAACAGGTTTCTTTTTAGATTAAGCCCCATGTGTAAACCTTTTCTACTGCCTCTTGTTGTTTAACCATCCCATGGGTTATATACCCACAGAGGATATTGCCGTTTTTGGCATTAGTCCACGGCAGACTAAATTGCACGTACCTAGAAATAAAGGGCTTTAAATAGGCTCTTGCCAGCCTATCTTTTTTTACAGAAGACCGAATACCCTCGAGAGTGTTCGACATCACGAGTTTGGTCGTATATGCATCAGCTCCGAATCATGTCTTTAGTCAAAATGTTGGGTTTGCCCGGCTCCTGGGTTTGCCGCCATATGTTCTGCTATCATCCGGCTAAGGAAGGCCAAAGGAGAACTACTGCGATTGTACCCTGGTTATTCCGGATGAGCGCCTCAGTAGAGAAAGCCGAAAACTGACCGTCATGATACAGCGAGAGATTGTTCAACCACTCGAAGACTCACCGGAATCCCTAAAGATTCCTCCGCCTTAACAAAGGGCCGTTTCCCGGCCATGTACACACGCGCCTGTATTCGGATGCACGTGGAGGTACCAGGGGCTACATAGTAGCCCCACCATTAGACTCCCATGGCTAAGCGAAAGTGTTACAGCTATATAGTCCGGTTGCCTAGTTCGGCATGCGATCACCTCCTTAACGGACCAAGACATTGGATCAAGTGTGATTATGCATATTTTTTCGCCAACACCCCTACATTGTCCGCGAGGGGGCTGAAGCCAACGACTGCTATCTTTCAGACTACTTATACATATAAGAATAGCCACAAAGGGAGGACAATCATACTTCCGGGCACAAGTATAAACATAGCCTCATAATTAAACTAAACATTGTTTTCTACAATGATTCGACTTATCACTCAAATAAAACACTCTTCATGCACTACGCCTCTATTAGGCGGGCACCTTCTGTGACTTGCGCCAAGTAGTGCTCGGCCGGATGTTGGACTCCCGCCGGATCCTGGCTCGCTATTACAGTGGCCTCCATATCCGTCCAGTAGGCTTTAACGCGGACTAGAGCCATCCGTGCACCCTCTATGCATGCTGACCTTCTCAGGGCGTCAATCCGGGACACGGCGCCAAGGAATTGTTGCACCAAACCAAAGTAGATGTCCGACTTAGGCCCCTTCGGCCAAAGATGGTCTATCACAGACCGCATTGCAAGTCCGGACAGCCTGTGGAGCTCCGCCATAGCAGCCACCTTCTCATTTAGTGGCAGCGGGCGAGTGGGAACATTGAATTGCGACCAGAAAAGCTTCTCCGCTTCTTCATCGCCTTGACCCTTGAAGAACTTGACAGTGTCAGTTGTACTATTAGCCAAGTCCGCATATGCGTCTACAGGACTCATGCGACCCGCCAGGGGAGCATACTTTGGATCCAAGAACTTCGTCCGCAGTAAGTACGAGCCCCCAGCCACGATTTTGTCAGCTTGTTTGAGCTCCTCCCACATACTCCGGATCTCGATCCGCATCTCCTTGGCGGCATTATGTGCCTTGTCCAGCTCGTTCGAACTAGCCTTATTCTCCTTTTCAAGGAGTGCATACCGGTTGGCGGCATTTTTTTAACTCTTCAGCCATCTCGGCTATCTTTTCCTCACTTCGGCGACGAGCAGCTTATTCGGCTCTCAACTCTTTGGCCGCCTTTAGGGCAGCCGCATTGCTAGCCCAAGCTTGTTCCTTGGCTTGAGCAAGTTCCTCTCTCAGGGCCTCCACGGCAGCAGCACCATCTGCAGTGCACACATATTACATTAATATTCTGCCGCTTTGGCATTTTCTTACACATTATAATAAAAACTAAAGCACATACCCTGGGACTCCTCCAGCCGTTTATTCACCAGCGTGATATCGGCATCGATGGATCCGATTTGCCTCCTTAGTTCGGCAACCGGAACAGACTGGTCGGCCGCCGGATCCTTGCACACCTGCACAGTGCAGCCATCAGTATATGATCCCCCATTTGCTGCCTATGGCGTGCAACCAGAGTCTCAGGGGCTACTATCTATAGGGAGCACACCTAGCGTGTGCCTCATAACCAAAAAGTTGTGAATTTTTTTACATACCTCAGAGCCTTTGAGCAGGCTTGTAAATGGCTCATTCAAACCACTGGTAGCGGATGAAATCCTCATGAGCACCATGCTCATTAAAGAGCGGTGCTCCTCCGAGAGCGTGGCCTGCTCCAGGCGGCTCGTCAGTACGTCCGGCCGGACACTGAACTGCGTCGGACCCTTCCCATCGCCCCCCGTAGGAGCCGAACACTCCGGGCTTAGGGCGGCTGACGTGTTCGCCTCCGGCTTCGGCAGATCCGGACTCCTTCGTGACGACACCTCCATGTCTCCTGCTTCATAAGGCGGAGAGTTGGGTGGAGTTTCGCTCTCCATCATCTTCGGACGAAGGTCCCCCGAAGACGAACTCTGTTGAGAAGAGCTACTCGCCGGACTGCAAAAGACGAAGTCCTGGTTATGGATCTCGGAGTGACATCTCACCTTCGAATTAATGAATGACTTACGTCTCGTTGGACGGCTGGTCTGTTGGTGGGCATGACGTGGTGAGGGCACCCGTCACGGCAAAGCCCCTTGGTGATGTTTTCTTCCCTTGCTTGGGCGTCTCCGCCTCCAAATCTTCGGAGGCCGCCCTCTTCTTCCTGCGTGGGGAGGAGGCTTTGACCTTCCCTTCCCAACTATCCTCCATAGGAGGACTAGCAATTTTCCCGGTCTGGATGCGCAGCGCGTGAAGTTCGGCTTCATTGCCCTTTCCTTCGTCCTTCTCTAAAGGGATTTTGCTGAGCGCCCAGTCCAACATCTTTGCAATGGTGGGACTAGGCGAGCCTTCAGGAAGTGGTGTCGGACACCTGATTCTCTTTGCCTTGTCGAGCCATTCCTAGCCGTGGAGGGAGTGTTAGAATAACAATCATGATTAATATAAATGAAGTGTCCGGCTTTAAGGTTACTTACTTGGGCATCTAGGAGATTACAGCTTAGGCCCGCATCCTCGGTGGTGCCTGGACACTTTGCTTGTGGTCCGAAGAATAATTTACACATTCCTTCGAGCGTCAGGACGAAGAAGTGCTTAATAGTCCGCGGACCCTCTAGATTAAACTCCCACATACGGAGAGGCCGACATTTGCATGGCAATATCCGTCGGACTAGCATTACTTGAATTATGCTGACAAGGTTTATGTCCCTCCCAATAAGCTCCCGGATGCGATTCTACAGTTCTGGTACATCGCCAGCATGCCCATAACTCCGCCCCACATCGGTCCAAGATGCCAACTGTGACAGAGGGCCTAAGCGAAACTCGGTGGCAGCTACCCACTTTGTGCCTCTAGGAGCAGTGACATAGAACCATCTCCGTTGCCATACGTCGGACACTTCCGGAAAAGAACCCTCTGGCCATGGGGCATCGGCGTTCCTGCTTATTATGGCGCCTCCGCACTCCGCATGTCGCCCCTCGATCATCTTCGGCTTCACATTGAAGGTCTTTAGCCATAAGCCGAAGTGTGGGTTGACGTGGAGAAAAGCCTCCCACACGAAAATGAAAGACGAGATATGGAGGATGGCGTCTGGAGCCAGATCATGGAAATCCAAGCCATAATAGAACATGAGCCCCCTCACAAAGGGGTTGAGTGTAACGCCCCGAGACCGACGCTTCATATGCCTTCCAGGGTTTCCGAGATTTGTTGTTTGATTTGTTTTTGCTTGTTGCATTCTTCATTGCATCATGTGCATGGCATCACGTTATTATGTCATTTAATTTTTAAAACTCATCTAAACAAATTGTATGGATTTTTTCGATCCATTTAAATCGAGGGAATTCACTTGTGATTTCTCTCTATAACATATTAAAGCCTCTCAATATTATTAGGGAGCTACAATAAAAATATTCCATTTATTTGGAAGCCACCGTAACAAACTTGCATTTTAATCTCTCTCGTTTCCACCTATTCTAAATCCTCGATCTTTCTCCAATTGGCTCCGGTTCAAGTTGTGGCACTTTGAGTTATGCCAAAGAATCCCCATGCCAGTTTTCAGCTCAACTTATATTTATTTGTTCCTCCAAATAAATGTTTCGCTCCTATTTCTTTTCTGTAAATAGAAAAGGAAAAACCTTTTTCCCCTTCCTTTCTTTAAGTCCAGCCCAGTTGGGCGTCCTAGCCAAGAGCAGGCCGGCCCATCCATCCTCCCAAGCCGGCCCACCTAACCCTCCTAAACCCTAGCCCAATCCCCTCAGCATCTCTCCCTCGATCCCTCCTCCTCATCCCCTCGCGCCGCCACCTTCGTTCAGCGATCCCCATCGCGCACACGCACATCGCCAGGGAGAGCCCAGCGCTCGATCCCCTCCTCCCTCGTTGCGCCGTCGCAGAGAGAGAGAGAGAGGAGCGCCGCGGCCTCGTCCCGTCCCCTCTGCCTCCTCCTCGTGCAGCGCCTGATCCCCATCTCCTCCCTCGCGCCTCCGCCTCCGCCCAGCTCGCCCCGCCTTGTTCTAGGATGGATTGGGTGTTCCCGCGCCTCCTCCTCGCCAAGTCTTCGTCGCCCGAGCGCTCGAGGAGAGGAGCTCGTCGAGCACCTATGCCCGCATCAACCGGCCTCCTTCCTCTCCTCCTCCATGGCGCCTCCTCCCTGCCCGAGGCCCGCACGACCCTTGCCTCCTCCTCCGCTGGTGGCGACCACCAGGAGCTCCACCAGGAGCCCGGAGTCCCCTGCCTCCTCTTCACGAGCGCCCGTGCACGCTGGTCTCCTCTGCTGTCATGGTGCTCCTTCCCTGCGACCGAAGCCTCGCGCCAAGCTCCCCTGCATCGCGTGAGTCGCCGAGCCCATGCCTCCTCGATCGCGCCAAGTCCCGCGGCCGTCGCCCCTGCATCGCGCCCCTGTTGCTGTTGACGCCAAGCCCTACGACCACTGAGCGTGGAATTCGCCAAGTACCATCTCTGGGATTCACCAAGTAACGTGACTGCAGCCGGTGTGCATTTTTTTGTCAAGTCCGACTACACGGGTATGACTACATCCGAGGTGGATTTCGTCAAGTACCCCTTCGGATGCGCCAAGTTCGACTACATGGTCCGCCAAGTACCTATACCGATGACGCCGAACATCTACGGCCGTGTACCTCTACTTCCTCTACCGATGACTCGAACGTCTACGAACCGTGTACCACGATGAACATGTACGGCTACATGACGACCCGCCAAGACCCTGAACAACTACTACCGCCGACATGTACAACTACGAAACGTGAACGTCTACTTCCACTACCGTCGCGAGAACGACTACCTCCACTACGGCCCATGAACCACTACTTCCCTCGACGAACTCGCTTCGCCCGAAACGCACGCTTCAAAGGTATAATCCCGAGATGACGACCGCCCGTGAACGAATGAATGTGTGTTGTATGAGATGCTCGTGTTTGCACCGTGCCCGTTTGTCTTTGCACGTTCCTCCTCGTTTGCCATGCCGCTGACCCATGGGAACCCGGTAATCGGGATCACCCCACCATCTTGCATGACTCGCTCAAGCTCACTTCCTTTTGCACCGGTATCTCCATGAGCTACCGGAACCGATATGTTGCCGTGGCATCATTTTCGGATATGTTGCCGTGGCATCATTTTCGGATATGTTGCCGTGGCACCATTTTCGTTTCGCCGTTGTGGCACCCTTTTCGTTCCGCCATGGTGACCAAATGCTTCATAACATGCTTATGTCAACTTTTTCATAAAAATTGCATAAAACTTGTATATGTCATCCGCATCATGATAACAACGTTTAAAATGCTTAAAATTGTTGTTGCATTAAACTACTAAATGACATGGGGACTTTCCGGAATTGTTGTTTGTTGTTTCCGGCCTCATTTAAAATTGCCTAGCTAGGTAGTTTTATTATGCTTCACCCATTTTGACATGTTTAATAACATTTAATATTGTTGGTTAGCCTAAACGAGAGAGAACTAAATATTTGAATGTGGTGTTCCGTCAATATGCAACTCATTGCATATTGAGCTCCACTTAACTTGTGGTGTTGTTTGTTTCACTTTGCCATGCAATGCCTCATTAAACCGGACATGCATCATGCTTGATTGTGCATCATGCCATGTTTATGCCTGTGCATTTACCATGTTGTTTGCTTCTTTCCGGTTTGCTTCTCTCGTTAGCTTCGGTTCCGTTCCTGAGTTGTGAGGATTCGTTCGACTATGTTCGTTTGTCTTCTTCATGGACTCGTTCTTCTTCCTTGCGGGATTTCAGGCAATATGACCATTACCCTTGATATCACTTCTATCTTTGCTTGCTAGTTGCTTCGTTCTATCGCTGTGCTGCGTTACCTATCACTTGTTTACCATGCCTCCCGTATTGCCATGTCAGCCTCTAACCTTTTTCACCCTTCCTAGCAAACCGTTGTTTGGCTATGTTACCCGCTTTTGCTCAGCCCCTCTTATAGCATTGTTAGTTGCAGGTGAAGTTGAAGATTGCTCCATGATGAACAGGATTATGTTGGGATATCACAATATCTCTTATATTATTAATGCATCTATATACTTGGTAAAGGGTGGAAGACTCGGCCATATGCCTGGTGTTTTGTTCCACTCTTGCCGCCCTAGTTTCCGTCATACCGGTGTTATGTTCCCGGATTTTGCGTTCCTTACGCGGTTGGGTGATTTATGGGACCCCCTTGATAGTTCGCTTTGAATAAAACTCCTCCGGCAAGGCCCAACCTTGGTTTTACCATTTGCCACCTAAGCCTTTTTCCCTTGGGTTCTGCAGACTCAAGGTTCATCTTTATTTTAACCCCCCGGGCCAGTGCTCCTTCGAGTGTTGGTCCGAACTGAGCTGCCTCCGGGGCCACCTCGGGGAAACTTGAGGGCTGGTTTTACTCGTAGCTAGTCTCATCGGGTGTTGCCCTGAGAACGAGATATGTGCAGCTCCTATCGGGATTTGTCGGCGCATCGGGCGGCTTTGCTGGTCTTGTTTTACCATCGTCGAAATGTCTTGCGAACCGGGATTCCGAGGCTGATCGGGTCTTCCTGGGAGAAGGAATATCCTTCATTGACCGTGAGAGCTTATCATGGGATAAGTTGGGACACCCCTGCAGGGTATATTATCTTTCGAAAGCCGTGCCCGCGGTTATGAGGCAGATGGGAATTTGTTAATGTCCGGTTGTAGATAACTTGACACCAGATCCGAATTAAAACGCATCAACCGTGTGTGTAGCCATGATGGTCTCTTTTCGGCGGAGTCCGGGAAGTGAACACGGTTTTGGGTTATGTTTGACGTAAGTAGGAGTTCAGGATCACTTCTTGATCATTGCTAGCTTCACGACCGTTCCATTTGCTCTCTTCTCGCTCTTATTTGCGTATGTTAGCCACCATATATGCTTAGTGCTTGCTGCTACTCCACCTCATTACCATTTCCTACCCATAAGCTTAAATAGTCTTGATCTCGCGGGTTTTGAGATTGCTTAGTCCTCGTGACTCACGAGATACTATCACAATAGTTGTAGGTGCCGATGATACCAGTGCAGGTGATGCAACCGAGCTCAGATGGGAGCTCAATGAAGATCTTAGTTGTTGCTATGTGTTGTTTCTTGTTGATCAGTAGTGGAGCCCAGTTCGGACGATCGGGGATCTAGCAGTTGGGTTATCTTCTTTCTTTTGGCTTCGTCCGTAGTTGATGTATGATTTATTTGTTCATTGTGTGAAGTGGCGATTGTAAGCCAACTATTTATCCCAGTCTTGTTCATTACATGGGATTGTGTGAAGATGACCCTTCTTGCGACAAAACCGCAATGCGGTTATGCCTCTAAGTCGTGCTTCGACACATGGGAGATATAGCCGCATCATGGTTGTTACATCGAGGGTGAGGCCTAGGCCTCGGAGGACGTGAGGAGTAAACACGACGCTCTCATTGGACTCCGGCGTGGGGATGACTTGCCCCGGAGCAGGAAGCTTGTGCTGGATATCAGCAGTCAGGTATCTAACCTCCCTCAGCTTCGCAATATCCTCCTCCTGAATCGAGCAGGCCACTCACCGGCCTACTGCGTCGGATCCGGACATACTGGAGGATCTGGGGTGCTGGAGCTTGGGTTATGAGTGATGGAGCTCGAGGTGCGAGAAGGAGCAGGAGAGGTGGAAACGAGGCGTAGGCCTTGGCCCCTTTATAAAAGGGATGAATACCAAGAGTCCTCGGCATGACCGCTTGAGACTTATCTAAAAAGAAACATGGAATTATACCAACAGTCGTCGTGGGGTCACATATGCCCATATTGATGAAAGATCCCGTCTGAAGAGGGACATGATCTCTGCGTTGGCAGGACGTGCCAATAAAACCGCCTCACAACGCGAGTCGAGGTGGAGCAGGAAACGTTGGTTCGTGTTCGACTAGGTCACGATATAAGGGCACGACATACGAAGATTGCCAGCAGAACGGATTTATACTAAGGGTGTGTGAAGATCATCTTGCAGATCCAGACACAACCTACGTGTTCGATAATCACCTTGGAGTATTCGGAGGAGGAACCCGCCTTGCAATGCTCAAGAAAAGACTGTGTGTCGGACTCATCGGCAGTGAAGCCTAGTTCAGGGGCTACTGAGGGAGTCCTGGATAAGGGGGTATCCGGACAGCCAGACTATATACATTGTCCGGACTATAGAAGCGCCAAGATACAAGACTCAAGACTTTGGCTCGTGTCCGGATGGGACTCTCCTTTGCGTGGAAGACAAGCTTGGCGATCCAGATATGATGTTTCCTTCCTTGTAACCGACTCCATGTAAACCTTAGCTCTCCGGTGTCTATATAAACCGGAGAGCATGGTCCTTAGAAGGCCGATCACAATTACAATCATACCATCATAGGCTAGCTCTTAGGGTTTAGCCTCTATGATCTCATGGTAGATCTACTCTTGTATTCCACATATCTTGAATATTAATCAAGCAGGAAGTAGGGTTTTACCTCCATTGAGAGGGCCCGAGCCTGGGTAAACATTGTGTCCCTTGCTTCCTGTTACCATCAGACTAAGATGCACAGATTGGGACCTCCTACCCGAGATCCGCCGGTTTTGACACCGATAGTGGGTGGGTAATGAATTTCTTCGTCGCCAACTTCCCACTCGAGCCAGACATAGTTCGGCCAGGAGACTCCTGACAAAGAGAGAGACCTCAATGAATTCAGCATGTCTCCAAAGGGTGCGTGATGAAAGATATCCGCGGCGGCGAACTCCATGACTGGAGCCCAATTAGATTCGATGGGCACGGATGCGCGCGGTCCAGAACACACTACCGAAGATGAGTCCGGGGGTCCGGAGACACAGATCCCTTTGGGAGAGGAGTCTGTGCTCGGCTCCAACGCCGAGGAGTGTGCGGCCTCTGGGGCAGGGTCCATCCACCCGTCCTTGGAAGGCACGACCTTCTCTGGAACGAAGTCCAGAGCTATAGCAGGTGCGATGTTCCGAATACTGTCCGACTGTTGATCTAGGTCATGCACGTCGTGATTGTTAGATGCTCCTAACACGGGCCCGAATCCATCGAAGATCAAGTCTCCATGGATGTCGGCGGTGTAGTTTAGGTTTCCAAACCTGACCTGATGGCCAGGGGCGTAGCTATCGATCTGCTCCAGATGGCCAAGCGAGTTGGAGAAAAGTCTCACCTAGAGCAGCGTGGTTGAAGGTTAGAGAAGCCATCTAGCCTTGCAACAACGACACAGAGGAACTCTCAGTGAAAGCACCAATGTCAGTGTCAAAATTGGTGGATCTCGGGTAGGGGGTCCCAAACTGTGCGTCTAAGACTAATGGTAACAGGAGGCTGGGGACACGATGTTTACCCAGGTTCGGGCCCTCTTGATGGAGGTAAAACCCTACTTCCTGCTTGATTGATCTTCATGATATGAGTATTACAAGAGTTGATCTACCACGAGATCAGAGAGGCTAAACCCTAGAAGCTAGCCTATGGTATGATTGTTGTTGTTGTGTCCTACGGACTAAACCCTCCGGTTTATATAGACACCGGAGGGGGGTAGGGTTACACAGAGTCGGTTTAGAGGGGAGGATATCTACATCCGAATCGCCAAGCTTGCCTTCCACGCCAAGGAGAGTCCCATCCGGACACGGGACAAAGTCTTCTATCTTGTATCTTCATAGTCCAAAAGTCCGGCCAAAGTATATAGTCCGGCTGTCCGGATACCCCCTTATCCAGGACTCCCTCAGTCGGGCTTTGAGTCTTATTCAACTTTACACCTTGCATTACAGACAAGAAGTACTTCTCTGACTGATCCATTTTAAACTCTTTCAAAAACTTGTCAAGGTATTTACTCATTGAAAAATCTTATCAAGTGTCTTGATCTATCTCTATAGATCTTGATGCCCAATATGTAAGCAGCTTCACCGAGGTCTTTCATTGAAAAACTCTTATTCAAGTATCCCTTTATGCTATCCTGAAATTCTATATCATTTCCAATCAACAATATGTAGTCCACATATAATATTAGAAATGCTATAGAGCTCCCACTCACTTTCTTGTAAATACAGGCTTCTCCAAAAGTCTGTATAAAGCCATATGCTTTGATCACAGTATCAAAGCATTTATTACAACTCCTAGAGGCTTGCACCAGTCCATAAATGGATTGCTGGAGCTTGCACACTGTGTTAGCACCCTTCGGATCGACAAAACCTTCTGGTTGCATCATATACAACTCTTCTTCCAGAAATCCATTCAGGAATGCAGTTTTGACATCCATCTGCCAAATTTCATAATCATAAAATGCAGTAATTGCTAACATGATTTGGACAGACTTAAACATCGCTATGGGTGAGAAAGTCTCATCGTAGTCAACTCCTTGAACTTGTCAACAACCTTTTGCGACAAGTTGAGCTTTGTAGATAGTAACACTACTATTAGCATCTGTTTCCTCTTGAAGATCCATTTATTTCTATGGCTTGCTGAACATCGCGCAAGTCAACCAAAATCCACACTTTGTTATCATACACGGATCCCATCTCAGATTTCATGGCCTCAAGCCATTTCGCGGAATCTAGGCTCATCATCGCTTCCTCATAGTTCGTACGTTCATCATGGTCTAGTAAAATGACTTTCAGAATAGGATTACCATACCACTCTGGTGCGGACCGTACTCTGGTTGACCTACGAGGTTCAGTAGTAACTTGATCTAAACTTTCATGATCATCATCATTAGCTTCTTCACTAATTGGTGTAGGAATCACTGAAACTGATTTTTGTGATGAACTACTTTCCAATTTGGGACAAGGTACAATTACCTCATCAAGTTCTAATTTCCTCCCACTCACTTCTTTCGAGAGAAACTCCTTCTCTAGAAAGGATCCATTCATAGAAACGAATATCTTGCCTTCGGATCTGTTATAGAAGCTGTACCCAACATTTCCTTTGGGTATCCTATGAAGACGCACTTCTCCGATTTGGGTTCGAGCTTATCAGGTTGAAGTTTTTTCACATAAGCATCACAACCCCAACCTTTAAGAAACGACAACTTTGTTTTCTTGCCAAACCACAGTTCATAAGGCGTCATCTCAACGGATTTTGATGATGCCCTGTTTAAAGTGAATGCAGCTGCCTCTAATGCATAACCCCAAAACGATAGCGGTGAATCAATAAGAGACATCATAGATCGCACCATATCCAATAAAGTGCTGTTAGGACGTTCGGACACACCATTACGCTGTGGTGTTCCAGGTGGCGTGAGCTGTAAAACTATTCCACATTGTTTTAATGAAGGCCAAACTCGTAACTCAAATATTCTCCTCCACGATCAGATCGTAGAAACTTTTATTTTCTTGTTATGATGAATCTCCACTTCACTCTAAAATTCTTTGAACTTTTCAAATGTTTCAGACTTGTGTTTCATTAAGTAGATATACCCATATCTGCTCAAATCATCTGTGACGGTCAGAAAATAACGATACCCGCCACGAGCATCAACACTCATTGGACCGCATACATCGGTATGTATTATTTCCAATAAGTCACTAGCTCGTTCCATTATTCCAGAGAACGGAGTTTTAGTCATCTTGCCCACAAGGCATGGTTCGCAAGCATCAAATGATTCATAATCAAGTGATTCCAAAAGTCCATCTTTGTGGAGTTTCTTTATGCGCTTTACACCGATATGACCCAAATGGTAGTGCCACAAATAAGTTGCACTATCATTATCAACTTTGCATCTTTTGGCATCAATACTATGAATATGTATATTACCACGATCGAGATTCAATAAACCATCAACATTGGGTGTATGACCATAGAAGGTTTTATTCATGTAAACAGAATAACAATTATTCTCTATCTTAAATGAATAACCATATTGCAATTAACATGATCTAATCATATTCATGCTCAACTCAAACACCAAATAACATTTATTTAGGTTCAACACTAATCCCAAAAGTATAGGGAGTGCTCGATGATGATCATATCAATCTTGGAACCACTTCCAACACACATCGTCACTTCATCCTCAACTAGTCTCTATTTATTCTACAACTCCTGTTTTGAGTTACTAATCTTAGCAACCGAACAAGTATCAAATACCCAGGGATTACTACGAGCACTAGTAAGGTACACATCAATAACCTGTATATCAAATATAACTTTGTTCACTTTTCCATCCTTCTTGTCCACCAAATATTTGGGGTAACTCCGCTTCCAATGACCATTTCCTTTGCACTAGAAGCACTTAGTTTCAGGCTTAGGTCCAGCTTTGGGCTTCTTCACGGGAGTGACAACTTGCCTGCCATTCTTCTTGAAGTTCCCTTTCTTTCCCTTTGCCTTTTTCTTGAAACTAGTGATCTTGTCAATCATCAGCACTTGATGCTCTTTCTTGATCTATACCTTCGTCAATTTCAGCATCACAAAGAGCGCAGGAATAGTTTCTGTCATCCCTTGCATACTATAGTTCATCACGAAGTTCCAGTAGCTTGGTGATGGTGTCGGTGTACTAGACTAGGGGTACCCTAGTATCCCGAACGTGTGCACGGGCAGTTGCAGCACCCCGCGGCAAGGTTTGCCGGGCGACCGCCAAGATCCTCCGTGGCTCCTTTGGAGCCATTCAAGAACAAAGTATTCAAGCCAAGAGACAAGAACCCGGCAAGAGGAGCTTGCCGGGAAGGCCAACCAAGGCATCTCAAGGAACTTGTCGCGATGCGCCACGCGTCCCGGCAAGGCCTGGTGAGCGACAAGCTTCCGGGCGTGACAAGACAGCAACCGCGGCAAGTAACCACCCTGTACCCACGCTCCAGCGCATCCACCAACGTGTCGCCCTGGGGCTTTCCAGGCGCGCGTGGCGGGAGGCTGTGCAGCCAGCGGTGCGCGGTGGCATGCACCGCTGACAAGACCGCCATCGTGGCGAACGGTGGCGTCCCTGACGGTCCCTTTCTGCACTGTTTGGGCGACACAGACGGGCATTTAATGCCCTTGTCCCCTGCCGTCAGGGTTAGGTAGGATACACTGTCAAGGTAGTGTACCAACCGCAACTCCTTTTCCATTTTTACCCTTGTCTGCGTTGCCACCTGTCGGTGACCCCTTCAGCATATAAAAGGAGGCCCACGTGCAACGTAGAGGGGGGTTCGACTCATTTCGAAGCCAGAAGAACACTCACGCTTGGTCTTGTAGCACTCCACGCTCCCGAGCAAGAACACAATACAATCAGACAAGCAGCAGTAGGAGTGTTATCTCTCCGGAGAGCTCCAAAGCTGGGTAAACTGCTCGTGTGCTTCGCCTCGATCCTCTCTTCGTGCGATCTCCGCCCCCCGCCGAACCGAAAGGGGCTCGGTCCACCGGTCCCATAGTGTTCGTGGATTAGCTTCCCCGACATCTTTGGCGCGCCAGGTAGGGGGCGTCGAGATTGTGTGAATCCGATCTGGCCTTCACACAAGCTAGATCTTCATCTTCTTCATCGACATGCCACCGAAGAAGAAGGCTTCGGGGGCAACTGCTCCGTCCACGTCGATCCCACCACCACCGGAGCAATCAGGTGGTGGGCAGACACCGGCGGAAGAACGGGCATCGACGAGGAAGCTCACGGTGCTACCAGGTCCAAGGACAAGGCTGCGCAAACCTCGGCATCCATACATGCACCGCGCCCATCTCAGGAGGCGCAGGACCGACAGCGTCATGGTATTCGCAGTACCATACGTTGTTGGACCAAGATCGAGCTGGTGGATCTCGGGGTGCTCAAGACCAGCATGCACGCCAACATGCTGGCACGAGCGAGACACGGTCGCCCGGACGGGATACTGCTCCTTCTAACGTAGTTAGAAGTCCGAGCATATCCCGCTCCTCGCACCGTTCGCCACTGCCACCCACCACTCCAGCAGAAGCTTTGGCGCGAGCTCAACTGCTCCTGGATTACCCTCCAGCGGAAGACAAGATCGACCAATGGAGGGCCACCATTCAGAGTCTCATCGGCTTCGCCAACGGCGACACTCCGCGGCAGCCGAGTGCATCGCTGCCGCGGCAGGACCGCCAGGCGCGAGCCGGTGGCGACGAAACCGGTGGGGGTGCAACCACCATGCACTCTCCACCCCGAAGGCCAAGATCGCCGACTCGCCGGATCCACCTCGACAGCGACTCCACTGCATCATCGGATCCACGAGCTCGTCGCGATCAGCGCCAAGTTCTTCACGAACGACAGCAAGAAGACGCTCGTACTCGCATCGAGCGCCGAAGAGAAGCGCGGCGTCAATCGACCAGCGCGCTGGGCCCTCTGTCGACATGCATGCGCCAGGGGAACCAGGCGACTTGCCGTACGCGGTAGGTTGCCCTGCGTTCACTCGTGAGCTGCGGCAAGTCCAGTGGCCCAGCACGAAGAATTTCAAGCCAGACGTACCAGAGAAGTACGACGGCAAGACGCATCCGTCGGAGTTCCTCAGCATCTACACCATCGCGGTGCAAGCTGCCGGGGGACGGGACGACAAGATCCTTGCCAACTACTTCCCGCTGGTGCTCAAGCCCAATGTCAGATCCTGGCTCATGCACTTGCCGGACAACTCCATATCCTCCTGGGCTGACTTGTGCCATCAGTTTGTCGGCGCCTTTACAGGCGGCCACAAGCCTCATGGCCAAGAGAGCGACCTTCATCTGCTCGCCCAGAAGGAAGGAGAGCCCCTGCGCAAGTACATTCAGAGATTCAGCCGCGTACAGCACAACATCCCAGATGTCCACCCTGCCGCGGTAATCAGCGCGTTCCATCAGAACGTGCGAAACCGCAGGATGCGGGAGGAGATGGCGATGTGCAAGATCAGAGACGTCAGTGAGCTATATGCCCTGGCCGACAAGTGTGCACGTGCTGAGGAAGGGAGGAAACTCCCCGGAGAGAATACAGGAGCAGGAGGATCTGATAGTGAGGATGCTGCCCCGGCAAAGAAAAACCGGCGGCGGAACAACAGGAAGAAGAAAGGCAAAGATGTGCTAGTCGTTGAGCAATCCGGCAAGGAAGCCAAAGCTGGTAGCTCCGGCAAGCAGGTTGCCGCAGGCACCAACCACCAGGCTGTGGCGGTCGCCGACAAGCAGGACGGCACCAACAGGCAGTACTGCAAGATCCACCGCACCAAGGGCCATGACCTCCAGAGCTGCAAGAAGGTCGAGCAGCTTGTCGAGCAGCAGAAGGCTGAATACGAGCGGCGCGACAAGGAGAAGGGCCAGGAAGGTGCTGGAGGAGCCGGCAAGAAACGCCCCGGCCGAGGAGGACGCCGCGGCAAGGCCAAGCAGCGGCAAGGAGACAGACCTCCCCGCGGCCGCGACAAGGATGAAGATGACGACGACGATGAAGATATGGATGATGACGAGACCGATGAGCAGGAGTTCCAGAAAGCCACAGAGGTCCTGTGCGTTGACGGCGGTGCTTCTTTGCATACTTCACACCGCCAGCTCAAGCAGTGGGTGCGGGAAGTCAATGCGGCAGAACCACCCGTCGAGTCACGCAGGCCTCTGAAATGGTCCAGCACGCCTATCATCTTTGATATTGAGGACCACCCTGATCGCATAACTGCGGTCGGGTGCTTGCCGATGTTGGTTTCACCAACTATCCGCAACCTCAAGGTCACTAAGATGCTAGTTGACGGCGGGGCCGGCTTGAACCTGATCTCCTCCGCGGTACTCCAGAAACTCCAGATCCCTGACAGCGAGCTCAAAGAGACCGGCACATTCCAAGGAATCAATCCGGGAAGAAGCAAGCCGAAGGGAAAGATCACGTTGCCGGTAACATTTGGCAGCGAGTTGAACTTCAGGACTGAGAGGGTCACTTTTGACGTTGCTGACTTTCCATTGCCTTACAATGGGATACTCGGCCGTCCAGCACTCGCCAAATTCATGGCAGCCTCTCACTATGCATACAACATACTGAAGATGCCAGGCCTGATAAGTGTCATCTCCGTCCCTTGCGACAAGAAGGATGCTCTTATCTGCGCCGACAAGATCTACCGGGAAGCAACAGCCACAACAGATCGCAGATCACTTGCCGTTGAAGCTCCCGGGGGAAAGAAGAAGACCAAGTCCGGCAAGAGTTCTGATGCCCACTCCGGCAAGCGCACCTCTTCGGAGTGCTGCGCTACCGTCGAGGACGCACCATCGAGCTCCACCGGCAAGTGTAAGAAGACAATGGTAGCTCCACCAGAGACCAAGAAGGTGTCCGCCAAGGAGGACGGCACTGGTGGTACCTTCACCATCAGTGCCACTCTCGACCCTAAATAGGAAAGCGCGCTCGTTGCTTTCCTGCGGGCGAACGTCGACGTGTTTGCATGGCAACCGTCTGACATCCCCGGTGTTCCCAGGAAAGTAATTGAGCACCATCTTGCTGTCTGTCCTCATGCGCGGCCCGTCAAGCAGAAAGTCAGGAAACAGGCAGTGGAGCGCCAAGAATTCATCGCTGAAGAAATCAAGAAGTTGGAAGCAGCAGGCCTTGTCAGAGGAGTGCTCCATCCTACGTGGTTGGCCAATCCTGTAGTCGTGCGCAAGGCAAACGGGAAATGGAGGCTTTGTATCGACTTTACCGATGTTAATAAAGCTTGTCCCAAAGACCCATTTCCCTTGCCGCGCATTGACCAGATTGTTGACTCCACGGCCGGATGTGACTTGCTTTCATTTCTTGATGCATACTCAGGATACCATCAGATCTTCATGGCAGAAGAGGATGAGGAGAAGACCGCATTCATCACCCCATGTGGCACATACTGTTTCGTACGGATGCCTTTTGGTTTGAAGAATGCTGGTTCAACATTTGCAAGAGTAGTCCATGATGCTTTTGAGCCACAAATGCACAGAAATGTGGAAGCCTACATGGATGACATAGTGGTCAAGAGCAAGGACAAGGCAACTCTGATCCAAGATTTAGACGAAACCTTTACAAATCTGCGCAAGATCAACCTCAAGCTTAACCCCGAGAAGTGTGTGTTTGGAGTCCCCTCCGGCAAGCTTCTCGGGTTCTTCGTGTCTCAGCGGGGAATTGAAGCCAATCCCGACAAGATCAAGGCCATTGAGCAGATTGAAGCACCAAAGCGCGTCAAGGATGTACGAAGACTTGCCGGTTGCGTGGCTGCTCTCAGCAGGTTTATTTCTAGGTCTGCTGAGCGCGCCCTGCCATTTTTCAAAATATTGAAAAAGGCAGGTCCAATGAAATGGACTCCGGAAGCGGAGGCTGCGCTGCAGGACTTGAAGAGATACCTGTCCTCCACTCCAACACTTGTCGCACCTAAGCCACAAGAGAAGTTGCTGCTGTATATAGCGGCAACCAATCAAGTGGTTAGTGCTGCGTTAGTAGCGGAGAGGGAGGCGGATGATGAGCCAGCAACCACGGCAAGTGCATCCAGCGACAAGCAAGGGACTTCACCGGCAAGCTCTGGTCCCGACAAAGATGGATCTGCGCAGACACGTGGAGAGGTGTAGAAGAGAATGGTGCAGCACCCAGTTTACTTTGTCAGTTCCCTTCTGCAGGGGGCTAGGTCAAGGTACTCTGGTGTGCATAAATTGCTTTTCGGCCTACTCATGGCCTCGAGAAAGCTGCGCCATTACTTCCAAGCACATGAGATCACAGTGGTCACTCGTTTTCTGCTGAAGAGGATACTGCAAAATCCAGAAGCAACAGGCAGGATTGTCGAGTGGGCACTGGAACTGTCAAGCTTTGGCCTCAAGTTTGAAAGCACTTCAACTATCCAAAGCAGAGCATTGGCAGAGTTCATAGCAGAGTGGACGCCAACACCAGATGAAGAAATTCCAGAAACGAGCATCCCCGTCAAGGAAGCAAGCAAAGAGTGGCTGATGTACTTTGATGGTGCCTTCTCGCTGCAAGGCGCCGGTGCCGGCGTGCTACTTGTCGCACCCACCGGAGAGCACCTCAAGTACGTAGTCCAGATGCACTTTCCCAAGGAGCAAGCAACAAACAATACTGCAGAGTATGAAGGTTTGCTTGCCGGTCTCAGGATCGCAGCAGACCTTGGGATCAAGAAGCTCATTGTCAGGGGTGACTCACAGCTTGTCGTCCGCCAAGTGAACAAGAATTATCAGAGTCCGTTGATGGAAGCTTACGTTGATGAAGTGAGGAAGCTAGAAGAGCACTTTGACGGCCTGCAAATGGAACATGTTCCAAGAGCTCAGAACGACATTGCCGATGGCCTGTCGAAGTGCGCCGCACTAAAGTTACCTGTGGAACCAGGGATCTTTGTGCTCAAGCTGACTCAACCATCCGTAACACCATCAACTGGACAGAACAAGAAGAGGAAGTTGATTTCTGGTGACTACTTTCCGGCAGAGCTCCCCGAAGCCGCCGCCAAGAAGGTCCCCAAGATCAACACCAAGGATGCTGACGAGCAGTCTGCTCCGACAAGCCCTAGGGTTTGTTCCGTTGAAGCAGACGCTCCCGACAAGTTTTGCTCCGGCAAGCTTGCCGGGGAACGTCAAGCTCCGGCTGAGCCGCAGGTTCTCACCGTAGAAGCGGATGTTCCCGTAGCAGCAGATGTGCCTTTAGTCCTTGTTGTCGAGCCGCAAGCTCCAACATGGGCACAGCAGATTGTCCGTTTCCTTCAGACAGGAGAACTTCCCGAAGAGCAAGAAGAAGCGGAAAGAGTAGCCCGGCAGTCAAGTATGTACCAGTTTGTCGACAACACACTGTACAGAAGAAGACTCAACGGTGTGAAATTGAAGTGTATTCAACGGGAAGAAGGACAAAAGCTGTTGGCAGAGATACATGGAGGCATATGTGGCCACCACATTGGCGCAAGAGCACTTGCCGGCAAAGCGTTCCGGCAAGGTTTCTTTTGGCCGACAGCCCTCCAGGATGCAACTACACAAGTAACCAAGTGTGAAGCGTGCCAGTTCCATTCCAAGCAGATACACCAGCCAGCTCAAGCTCTCCAGACGATCCCTTTATCCTGGCCATTTTCGGTCTGGGGGCTCGACATCCTCGGCCCCTTTCCCCGAGCTGTCGGGGGCTTTGAGTACTTGTACGTTGCAATCGACAAGTTCACAAAGTGGCCGGAAGTGGAAGCAGTGAGGAAGGTGACAGCACAGTCAGCAGTCAAGTTCTTCAGGTCGATTGTTTGCCGTTTCGGGATCCCTAACAGGATCATCACCGACAACGGCACGCAATTCACGAGCCGCACCTTCATGCAGTACGTCCAAGATCTTGGCGCCAAGGTCTGCTTCGCTTCTGTTGCTCATCCGAGAAGCAACGGTCAAGCGGAGAGGGCAAATGCTGAAGTGCTGCGCGGGCTCAAGACCAGGACTTTCGACAGGCTGCACAAGTGCGGAAAGAACTGGATTGAGGAGCTGCCAGTGGTTCTTTGGTCGATCAGGACGACGCCAAATCGAGCCACTGGCCAGACACCTTTCGCTCTAGTCTATGGAGCAGAGGCAGTTCTCCCCACGGAACTCGTATACGGGTCACCTCGAGTGCTCGCTTATGATGAGCTTGAGCAAGAGCAGCTGCGACAAGATGACGCGCTGCTCCTTGAGGAGGACCGTCTTCAGGCTGCTGTACGAGCTGCTCGATACCAGCAAGCTTTGCGCCGCTACCATAGCCGCAAAGTTAATGCCAGAAGTTTCGAGGAAGGCGACCTTGTTCTTCGGCGCGTTCAGTCCGCCAAGAATTCCAACAAGTTGACGCCGAAGTGGGAAGGCCCTTACCGGGTGAAACGAGTCACTAGGCCTGGCGCTGTCCGCCTTGAGACCGAAGATGGCATTCCGGTGAGCAACTCCTGGAACATTGAGCATCTTCGTAAGTTTTACCCGTAGGGCGCGGTTGCCGGAACCCGTTCCGGCAACCACCTTTTGTACAAGTCTTGCCGATGTTGCATGTAATCCTTTGTACAAAGCCGGGCGCAGACCCCGTGCATAAGTAAAGCTCATGTGCCCCGCACATCTTGTCAATTTCATGCTTTTACTTATTTTTGCATGCATTATCTGACACTTTGTGCAGCACCTACCCCCGGTAAGCAATAACGAGCCATAAGGCTCCATATCTTTATTTTCTCTTCTTTCTTTTTCTCAAAAAGGAAGGTTCCCTCGCACACAAGTTTGCCGGGGGGAAAGGAGAAGATAATGGTATGGACCAAGCGTCGCTCGAGGAAGTTTGCCTTGCCGGGAAGCAAACGACAGAAAAGCTAAGTTGCCAAAGTTTGAGCAATCAGTTTTTAAATTTTGAAGTTATTCTCCTCGAACGACCGTACTTTGTATGGAAAACCTGTGCGCGGAGGAACCAACTCGTAGCTAGTTGCGCCCTTACTTTGTTTCGAGTCCGCTCAACAATTTAAGTGAGCTGCGACTAGTTGCGACAAGGTTTCTTGTCGGAAGCGGCACCGCCAGCAGGCTGCTGATGTTCCGCACTCAGCGCTCGCGGCTAAGGTGCCTGCGCCGGCAAGTTCCCTAAAAGCGTAGGGCAAAAACATACAAAGGAAGGGATCAAGTAAAGGAAATAACATAGCAATCTCTACCCAAAATAGAGTTATATTACAAGATAGCTTGTCGCAGCTCTAATAGATGTTCTCGTGACATAACCAGCAGCGACAAAGAGAAAGAGAAAACGGGCGGCCTAGTCTACGCGATCGCCCTCAACCCTCTTGATCCCGCTCACCTTGTCCACAATGGGTGCGACAAGGGCCTTGAGCGCTTCCACGTCAGCATCCGGCGGCAAGGACTTGAGGACGTTGGTGAAGTTGAGGCCTGGGTTGCGGAAGGCCACCTTCATCAGCACCTTCTGGAGAGCCCCCGCGCAGATCCTGCGCGACTCGTCGGCCAGCTGCTTTGGGATCTTTTCCCGGAGTCGCTGGAGAGCCGTCGCCACGCCTTTGAAGAACAGGCTGAGCTTGGCGCTGGGTTGGAGATGCTCGTCGGAGGGATACCCAAAATCCTCCATCCCCAGCTGCGCCAACTCCCCGTCGATGGTTGCGGCAGCATCCACAAGACCCTCAGTCCAATGCTCCACAGTCTCCCTGAAAGCGTCGTCGGCGGCAGCAGCATTCGTCAGCAGCGCCTCGGCGGCCTTGATCTTCTCCGACAAGGGCACCTCCCGCTCCCTGGCGCCGTCCAGCGTCTGAGTCAAAGTGGCCAGCTTCAACTCGAGATCTGCATTGGAATCCTTGGCGGCGCTGAGCTCCTTGCTCCTCTCAGCGAGAAGACCCTGCAGCTCACCATGAGCGGCAGCATCCTTCTCACGCTCATGCTTGAGCACGGCAAGCTCCTCGCCGCTCGCCTTGAGATCTGCTTCCAGCTGCGCCACCTTTGTCTCCAGCTCCTTCTTGGGGGCCTCGGCAGCTGCGGCAGCATCCTTTGCCTCCTTGAGAGCCCCGCCAATTGCTTGCTCCCGCGCGACAAGCTCCTCCTCATGGCTGTCAAGGTTCACCTTGCGCTGCGCCAACTCTCCTTCTTGCGCAAACAGATTCTTGGCGACAAGCCGTTGCTTCTCTTCAACTTCAGCCTTCTCGAGGAGGAAGGCTTTCCGCTCCTCGAGAAGTTGCTCCCGCTCCTCCGCCAGAGACTGGAGAGCCTCCTGCCTGAGACCCCGGAGCTCCTCTGCGCACTTCTCAATGTCCACTCCCGCCTTCGCGACAAGTGCCTCTCGAGACGCCAGCTTGGTTTGGCGGGCGCGGTAAAGAGACAGCAGCTTCCGCAGCAGCCGCTCCTCCTCAGGCTCGTCGCTGCTGCTGCTTGGCGCGTCGACCAGCGCCAGCCCAACGGAAGCGAGCACCTCTTCGTCAAAAGTCTCCCCTTCGACCGGCGCCCTGGAGCTCAATGCCCAGGGGAGCTTGATGAAGACGCCATCGCCGGCCTTCAAGTAGGCGCCGGGCTGGGGCTCGTCGGAGCCTGGCGCCGCGGCAGCGGCAGAGGGATCAGCGGTCGATGCAGCGCCTGGCGCTCCTGCGGCCTCGGGGCCGTCAGTGCGATCGCCGGATTCCTCGCCTGCTTCTGCGGGGCAGCCTTGGCGGCCTCTTCGCCGGCGGGATCATCAGCACCGGCCCCTTCTTCGGTGGCGGCGGCGTCGTCGTTGTTGCCGCGCGCATTCTCCTCACCGGCGGCCTCGGTTTCCATCGGCTCCGTGGCAGGTGGATCTGATGACCGAAGAAGGGGAGAAAAGTCAAGCAAATGCTCAAGAAGAAAATCAGAAGAACAAGAACCCAAGGGGAGTTTTCAGGCAAAAGGGTTACCTGTGCTAGGATTTGCAGTCGTGGTCTCAACCACCGGAGGATCACTGGCGCTGTCCCTTGCCGGAGAACCGCCCCTTGCCGGAGAATTCTCCCTTGACGGAGAACGCTCCCTTGCCGGGGAATCCTCCCTCGGCGGTGTAGTCGAAGGAGATAGCACTTCGGGAGCGGCCTCCGGGCCCTCCTGATGAGGCTGCTCTGCTCCTACACAAACCAACAAACAGATATCAGCAAAAGAAGAACACCCATGCGCGCATGACAGCATGAAGTAAACCATACACTTACGCTGGGGGCTGCGCTGAGGGCTACTTTGGGGAAGAGTTGCCGGGTCCGGCAAGGTGGTCGCAGGCGCGTCCCCTGTTGCCGTGGTGGGTTCATCCTCGATGACAATCACCGGGACCTTGGCTCTCTTCGCCGCTCTCTGGGCCAGAGTCCTAAAAAGGAACGGGTCTAGAATGAAGCAGATCAGATACAAGACACACCTCAAGAAGTGAAGAATTACAAGTACAGCAAATAAACTTACTCTTCTTCTTCCTCGTCGGAGCTGAGCGCGGAGAGATCGAAGTCCGGCTCACCTCCAGTGCGACGAGGCGGAGGAGAAGGCTCCCTTGTCCGCTTGGCAGGAGCAGTGGCGGTGGATCGGGAAGGCCCCGCTCCAGTTGCCGCAGCGGCGTGAGGTGCTCCCGCGGCAACAGTGCTTGCCGCGGTCGAGCGCGTCGTGCGCTGCGAAGGCTGTTGACTCGTCTGCCGCCCTGCCACATCCCCGGCCCTGCGGAGACGCCTTCTTGGTGGAGCTAGGGGCTCCGCTTGCAGTGAGCTGGCTGAAGGTGGGGAGGAGGAGGAGCCGATCTGCAACGGGTCATTCATGCCCTCAGCGGGCTCGCTCGACTCAGATTCAGGTCCGACAAGTTCCTCCTCACTGACAAGCTCTTCTCGCTCGGCAAGGCTTGCCACCTCTGCTGCCTCTGCCTCCTCCAAGGTGAACCCAAACACGCCTGCGGCAGCTGCTGCCGCTGCCTCCTCCAGCCTAGAGGCGATGCGCTGCATCTCTGCGTCGGTGGTGTCGCGGGTAAGGCTCTTCTGTTCGTCGGGGCGGACCGGCACTTCTACCAGGCTGTCGAAGAACTCTTGCACGACGTCGTCTGCGGGCTCTTGCCAGGTGGGAACGATTCCATGCGAGTCGCACAGCGGCATCATTGCGCGGATGTGGTCGAGCGAGGAATTGTTGCACAACGGAACGACGCTCCTCGGCAGCATGAACGGGTGTTGGGGATCGCGCTTGAACAGCTCCAGAAGCATCGCGTCGAGCTCCAAGACAGTGAAGTTGAAATTGAGGCCTGGGCGCAGCCTCATGATATCCGCCGAGTTCTGGAACTCCCAGGCGGGTCTCCCCCTCTCCTGAAGGGGGGCGATGCGGCGGCGGAGGAAATCTGCGCCAACGGCGCCTACGGTGAGCCCGGCAAGCCTAAGGCGCAAGATTCGGGTGACGGCAATCTTCAGCCTGTCATCTTCCGGGGCCACGTTGCTCCAATCGTTGCCGCGTACTATTGGGGTTTGGCGCCGGGCGGTGAATGGCTGCGGGTTCTCCTCGACGATCCAGCACCAATCTGCTCTCCACTCCTCCCACTTGCTGCGGAGCTCTCCCTCCAGATAGGCTTCCTTCTTGCCGACCCTCGAGATCCAGGCGATTCCGCCGGCAAGGGGCTCTCCTCTCTCGACTCGGGGGATAAAGAAGTGGCGGAAGAGGGCGACATTGGGTGGACTCCGACAAAGTTTTCGCACAGATGTGCGAAAACTGCCATGGTCAGAACGGCGTTGGGGGTGAAATCAAGGAGGCGGAACCCGTAGGTGTTCATGATATCGCAGAAGAATTCAGAGAAGGGCGGGCAGAGCCCGCAGTAGAAGAACAGCGCGAAGAATGGGTACCCGTTTGGAGCCAGTCTCGAAGCGGCGGCTGAGAGTACCCTCGTGCGTGGATGCGCTCGTGTCTCCGTCGACCAGAAGAGGTAGTAGTATTCCCTCAGCTCCTTCGCGTCGAGCTGTGGGGGGAAGATGGCTCGTTCCTTTCGCAGCGCCGCGAGCCGCTGCGCCTCGGCTGACTTCACGCCCTTCCCCTTGTCGGCTTTCGGAGCCATGGCGGAGGTGGCGGGGGAGATCAGCGGTGTCGGTGGCGCTGGTGGCGATGGGGGGCGGAGCGCTGCTCTCTTTCGACTATGGGAAGAAGGGGGGCAGCGGAGATTTCTGAAGATTGGAGCAGTAACCGGCGAGGAGGATGAACTGCCCCTGTTTCCCCTGCTTAAAAAGAGGGAGGGGGTGGACGTTTCGCCCTTCCGAATAAAGAAACCACCCACGATCTGTCCCACGACGCCACATTCGATGCGTGCCGTTGGGGAGGGCGCGGTGGATACGGAGCAAGATTCGGCGTAACCCAGGCCGCGCGTGCCCGTGCCCTGTTTTGGGCCTGGCCCAACAGTGCTCAGCACCGTGTGTGGCCCAGGCCCGGGGGCTCCTGTCGGTGTACTAGAGTAGGGGTACCCTAGTATCCCGAACGTGTGCACGGGCAGTTGCAGCACCCCACGGCAAGGCTTGCCGGGCAACCGCCAAGATCCTCCGTGGCTCCTTTGGAACCATTCAAGAACAAAGTATTCAAGCCAAGAGACAAGACCCCGGCAAGAGGAGCTTGCCGGGAAGGCCAACCAAGGCATCTCAAGGAACTTGTCGCGATGCGCCACGCGTCCTGGCAAGTCCTGGTGAGCGACAAGCTTCCGGGCGCGACAAGACAGCAACCGCGGCAAGGCGCCTGCCGCGGCAAGTAACCACCCTGTACCCACATTCCAGCGCATCCACCAACGTGTCGCCCTGGGGCTTTTCCAGGCGCGCGTGGTGGGAGGCTGTGCAGCCAGCGATGCACGGTGGCATGCGACGCTGATAAGACCGCCATCGTGGCGAACGGTGGCATCCCTGACGGTCCCTTTCTGCACTATTTGGGCGACACAGACGGGCATTTAGTGCCCTTGTCCCCTGCCATCAGGGTTAGGTAGGATACACTGTGCAAGTAGGTGTACCAACCGCAACTCCTTTTCCATTTTTTCCCTTGTCTGCGTTGCCACCTGTCGGTGACCCCTTCAGCATATAAAAGGAGGCCCATGTGCAACATAGAGGGGGCTTCGGCTCATTTCGAAGCCAGAAGAACACTCACGCTCGGTCTTGTAGCACTCCACGCTCCCGAGCAAGAACACAATACAATCAGACAAGCAGCAGTAGGAGTGTTATCTCTCCGGAGAGCTCCGAAGCTGGGTAAACTGCTCGTCTGCTTCGCCTCGATCCGCTCTTCGTGCGATCTCCGCCCCCCGCCGAACCAAAAGGGGCTCGGTCCGCCGGTCCCATAGGTGTTCGTGGATCAGCTTCCCCGACAGATGATGACTAGAGAACTCTCTCAATCACTATCTTATCTGGAAGATTAACTCCCACTTTATTCAAGCGATTGTAGCACCCAGACATTCTGAGCACATGCTCACTAGCTGAGCAATTCTCCTCCATTTTTTAGGCGGAGTACTTGTCAGAGGTCTCATACCTCTTGACATGGGCATGAGTCTGAAATATCAATTTCAGCTCTTGGAATATCTTATATGCTCTGTTGCGTTTGCTATGTCTTGAGCTTGCGTTAGTTTTCTTTGAAGAGGAAAGGGTGATGCAGCAAAGTAGCGTAAGTATTTCCCTTAGTTTTTGAGAACCAAGGTATCAATCCATTAGGAGGCTCCTCAGAAGTCCCATGCACCTACACAAACAAAGAAGAACCTCGCAACCAACACAATAAATGGGTTGTCAATCCCTTCACGGCCACTTGCGAAAGTGAGATCTGATAGAGATAATATGATAAGATAAATATTTTTGGTATTTTTATTATGTAGATTGGAAAGGTAAAAGATGCAAATAAAAGTAGATTGAAAACTTATATGATAAAAGATAGACCCGGGGGCTATAGGTTTCACTAGTGGCCTCTCTCAAGATAGCATAAGTATTACGGTGGGTGAACAAATTACTGTCGAGCAATTGATAGAAAAGCGAATAATTATGAGATTATCTAGGCATGATCATGTATATAGGCATCACGTCCGTGACAAGTAGACCGACTCCTGCCTGCATCTACAACTATTACTCCACACATCGACCGACTCCTGCATGCATCTAGAGTATTAAGTTCATAAAGAACAGAGTAACGCATTAAGAAAGATGACATGATGTAGAGGGATAAACTCATGGAATATGATATAAACCCATCTTTTTATCCTTGATGGCAACAATACAATACATGCCTTGCTGCCCCTACTGTCACTAGGAAACGACACCGCAAGATTGAACCCAAAGCTAAGCACTTCTCCCATTGCAAGAAAGATCAATCTAGTAGGCCAAACCAAACTGATAATTCAAAGAGACTTGCAAAGATAACTTAATCACACATAAAAAAATCAGAGGAGATTTAAATATTTCTCATAGATAAACTTGATCATAAACCCACAATTCATCGGATCTCAACAAACACACCGCAAAAAGAGTTATATTGAATAGATCTCCAAGAAGATCGAGGAAAGATTTGTATTGAGATTCAAAGAGAGAGAAGAAGCCATCTAGCTAATAACTATGGACCCGAAGGTCTATGGTAAACTACTCACAACTCATCAGAAGGGCCTTGGAGATGATGTAGAGGCCCTCCATGGTTGATTCCCCCTCCGGCGAAGCACCGACGAAGGCTCCAAGATGGGATCTCGCAGATATAGAAGGTTGCGGAGGTGGAATTAGGTTTTCGTTGTCGCTTCTGAAGGTTTCAGGGTACGGGTGTATATATAGGAGGAAGAAGTAGGTTGGTGGACGCTCGAGGGGCCCACGAGGGTGGGGGCGCGCCAGGCACCCTTGTGGCCGCCTCCTCTGTTGCTTGACGTCCACTCCAAGTCCCCTAGATCATGTTTGTTCCAAAAAAGATCGCCCCTGAAGGTTTCATTCCATTTGGACACCGTTTGATATTCCTTCCCTTCGAAACACTGAAATAGGCAAAAAAACAGCAATTCGGGTTGGGCCTCCGGTTAGTAGGTTAGTCCCAAAAATTATATAAAAGTGTAAAGTAAAGCCCATAAACATCCAAAACGGGTAATATAATAGCATGGAACAATAAAAAATTATAGATAAATTGGAGACGTATCAAGCATCCCCAAGCTTAATTCATGCTCGTCCTTGAGTAGGTAAATGATAAAAATAGAATTTTTGACGTGGAATGCTACCTAGCATAATTCTCAATGTAATATTCTTTATTGTGGCATGAATGTTCAGATCCAAATGAGTCAAATTAAAAGTTCATATTGACATAAGAAATAATAATACTTCATGCATACTAACTAAGCAATCATGTCTTCTCAAAATGCCATGGCATCAGAAGGTCTATCCCTACAAAATCATATAGTTAGGCTATGTTTCATTTTCATCACACAAAGTACTCCCATCAAGAACAACCCCGGTTTCAGCCAAGCAATTGGTTCATACTTTTTAACGCGCTTCAGCCTTTTTCAACTCTCACGCAATACATGAGTGTGAGCCATGGATATAGCACTATGGTGGAATAGAATATGATGATGGAGGTTGTGTGGAGAAGACAAAAAAGGAGAAAGTCTCACATTGACGAGGCTAATATACGGGCTATAGAGATACCCATCAATTGATGTGAACATGAGGAGTAGGGATTGTCATGCAACGGATGCACTAGAGCTATAAGTGTATGAAAGCTCAACAAAATAAACTAAGTGGGTGTGCATCCAACTTGCTTGCTCATGAAGACCTAGGGCATTTTGAGGAAGCCCATCGTAGGAATATACAAGCCAAGTTCTAGAATGAAAATTTCCCACTAGTATATGAAAGTGACAACATAAAAGACTTTCTATATGAAGAACATGGTGCTACTTTGAAGCACAAGTGTGGAAAAGGATATGTAGTTGACATCGTATTTGTGGCAAAGCCACCATGCATAATTTTTCATACATGTCACTCTTGATTCATTGCCCATCCCGGTACACCGTTGGAGGCATTCATATAGAGTCATATCTTGTTCTAGTTTTGAGTTGAAATTCATGAGTCGTAAATAAATAGAAGTGTGATGACCATCGTTATTAGAGCATTGCCCCAAATAAAAAAAGAAAGGCCAAAAAAGAAAGGCCAAAAAAAGAAAGGCCAAAAAAAGGAAAAAAAGGACAGGCCAAAAGAAAAAAAAGAAAGGCCCAAAAAGAAAAAAAAAGAAAAAAAAGGGGCAATGTTATTGGGACTACCCTCTTCCAAGAGTTCATCCACGAAAGGAATGGGATATTTGATCATGCAAGGCAATATGACAATGATGATGCGTGTCATGATAAACGGAACGGTGGAAAGTTGCATGGAAATATATCTCAGAATGGCTATGGAAATGCCATAATAGGTAGGTATGGTGGCTGTTTTGAGGAAGATATAAGGAGGTTTATGTGTGATAGAGCGTATCATATCACGAGGTTTGGATGCACCGACGAAGTTTGCACCAACTCTCAAGGTGAGAAAAGGCAATGCACGGTACCGAAGAGGCTAGCAATGATGGAAAGGTAAAAGTGCGTATAATCCATGGACTCACATTAGTCATAAAGAACTCATATACTTATTGCAAAAGTTTTATTAGCCCTCAAAGCAAAGTACTACTACGCATGCTCCTAGGGGGGAGGTTGGTAGGAGTTAACCATCGCGCACCCCCGACCTCCACTCAAGGGAAGGCAATCAAAAGAGCACCCCATGCAATAAGTTTGTTACACAACTTTTACCATACGTGCATGCTACGGGACTTGCCAACTTCTACACAAGTATTCTTTAAATTCATAATCACCCAACTAGCATGACTCTAATATCTCAAAACAATTATCAAGTATCAAATTTACCATGGCATCCAATTCACTTTCTATGATAGTTTTTATTATACCCAACTTGGATGCTCATCATTCTAGGACCAATTTTATAACCATAGCAAATAACATGCTGTTCTAAGAGACTCTTAGAATAATATAAGTGAAGCATGAGATATTAACAATTTCTATAAAATCAAGCCACCGTCGTGCTCTAAAAGATATAAGTGAACCACTAGAGCAAAACTATGTAGCTCAAAAGATATAAGTGAAGCACATAGAGTATTTTAATAAATTCCAATCAAGTGGGTTTCTCCCAAAAGGTGTGTAGAGCAAGGATGATTGTGGTAAACTAAAAATAAAATACTAATATCATACAAGACGCTCCTAGCAAAACAGATATCATGTGGTGAATAAAAATATAGCTCCAAGTAAAGTTACCGATGAACGAAGACGAAAGAGGGGATGCCTTCCGGGGCATGACTACAAGACGCAAGCGTCTGAGCTTGCAAAGGCCCTCCAAAGCACGGCCGACGCCAAGGCCGAAGCCTAGAAGGCCCTCCAAGAAATTGGGGCGGCCAAGAAGATAGCTGCGGGTAAGGCTTTCATTATGCGAAGCAGGCATGTGAAGGAGTCTTTCCTTTTACTTATCCAAGTTCGGAGCTCTCCAGGAGCATTCGCAGATCTGCCATGCAGCATTTCGGATGCCGCGGAGTTCTATCGCGCTGAAGAGGGGAGCTCTACAGAGAAGCTATTCTTGTCCCAATATACTAGGGCCGGACACCCTATGCCTCTGAGTGACCAATTGAAGCAGCTGGTCGAACTCCACAATGCGGCCGAACAGGCCATGAGGGACCTCATAGTCCGGATGTGGCCTGGCGAGCCCCTGCCCGACAGCTACTTTGGCCTGGTGAAGCGGATGGTGCATGCCTATCCATGGCTAGAAGTTATCAACAGTTCGTATGTATTGGGGGTGCCCGACGGGCCTTTGCCCGCGCGAAGGTGCATTGGGGCAAACTGGATGCTGAGCAGCTCGTGAAGGATGGACCCCCGAAGGGCAAGGAGCATCGCTACCACGAGATGTATTATAGTGGCGTTATCAAAGGCGCTCGGCTTGTGGCGAATGAATGTCTTAAGAACATTATTTTCGAGTAAATGTACTCATGTCGTCTGTGTAATACGAGGACAAGTTTGATTGCGTTGTATAACACTTTGTTTGATTTAAAATATTACCTTCTCTGCGGCCATTTATCAAAACCTGAAAGTAGGCCAGTCGTCGGCTTCTGCCCCCTTGTAACTAGTACTGGGGTGTTTGTGGAAAACCTAAACACTCTTTATCCAAATTCTTGGTCCTTTAAGGAGGTGTTTAGCGCAGCGAACTAGGCAATCGGACTATTTGGCTTTATAACTCTCACTTGGCCATAGAAGTCTATAATTTTAAATTTCGGCGAAGCCCCTAGTATTCGGAAAGCTGAATTGGGGCGTTATACACGCCTAAATCAGGCAAGGCCGATTCCTCGCCTTAAGTGGAAAAAAAGTTTAGGGATTTTACTACCTCGCGAACACCGACCAGCTCTCGCCGCATCATGACGGTCAGTTTTCGGCTTTCTCTACTGAGGTGCTCGTCCGGAGGAACCGGGACACAATCGCAGTACTTCTCCATGCGCTACCTTAGCCGATATAAAGGAAGGTAAGGTACCAAAACAAGGGAGCCGGGCTAACCCAACTATTGACCGAAGACATGATTCGGAGCTGATGCATATAATGCTATAAGTTCGGGGTGCTGCACTGTTGAAAGTCTTTGGACTTTGCTTGCCATTTTATGGGGCTTGATAAGAAGCCCCTGGCGAGCTGACCGTACCAAAGTGTACGGATGCAAATATTGAATAAATATTCAACGGAAAATATAAGGATAGTAATAAGAAGTCGACGCTATGTACTACTTCCAAGTTATTTGGACAATACGGAAAAACGTAGGTGTACAATTGATGCATTAAGCAGAAAAATAGGACTATTTGACATATCCTATCCAAGGGCAAGCTACATGCGTGTATGTAAGGACAGGTATAACGATCATTGGAGAAGACCACCTGAGTATTCCCTTGCGTGCGATGCCTCTGTGCCTCCTTGGTGTACCTTCTGTGATGAGTCCGATTATCCGATCTCTCTGAAGGGGCTGCCCGAAAGTGGGGTCCTGAAAAAAGAAAAAGGTATGCGGGCCTTATGGCGGCTGAACCGTACTCTGGTCGCATTGTCATCATGCCTCCACCTATGCTCATGGTATCTTGAGCGCGTAGTTATGTACGTGTGGCACTAATGCCGCTTGAATGGGGCTGGGGTGGAGGCCGGGTTGCTAATCGACCTCCTGGCGTTCCTGGCGGTCATGTTGCGGGGTACTCTGAACTCGCTTAACAGTGTTCGGGCATGTCGTTGCCGAATTGGCTGTTTGTTGGAGGAGGCTGCTTTGTACTTCTGCCGCGAGGGTCGCAGTATGCTCTTCCGTACGGAGGGAGCGGTCTGTGTTTCCATTGACTGTTATGACCCCGCGAGGTCCTGGCATCTTGACCTTGAGGTATGCATAGTGCGGTACCGCATTGAAACGAGCGAACGCAGTTCGTCCAAGTAGTGCATGATAGCCACTACGGAAAGGGAGGATATTGAAGATTAACTCCTCGCTTCGGAAGTTATCCGGAGATCCTAAGACCACTTCCAGTGTTATTGAGCCCGTGCGGCGGGCCTCTACCCCTGGAATTACACCTTTCAAGGTGGTTTTGGTGGGTTTGATCCATGACGGATTGATGCCCATTTTGCGCACTGTGTCCTGATAAAGCAGGTTCAGGCTGCTCCCACCGTCCATGAGGACTCGCGTGAGGTGGAATCTGTCGATGATTGGGTCAAGGACCAATGCGGTTGAGCCGCCGTGACGGATGCTGGTTGGATGGTCCCTACGATCAAAGGTGATCGGGCAGGATGACCATTGGTTGAATTTCGGGGCGACGGGCTCCATCGCATAGACGTCCCTAAGTGCACGCTTTCGCTCCCGTTTGGGGATGTGAGTGGCGTAGATCATGTTCACCGTTTTGACCTGGGGGGGGGGGATTTCTTCTGTCCTCCAATGTTCGGACACCCCGGGGCTCCTCGTCATCATCGTTGTGCAGCCCCTTGTCCTTGTTCTCGGCATTTATCTTGCCGGTCTGTTTGAAAACCCAGCAATCTCTGTTAGTGTGATTTGCTGGTTTATCGGGGGTGCCGTGAATATGGCACAAGCGGTCGAGTATGCGGTCCAGGCTGGACGATCCCGGTTTGTTTCTTTTGAACGGCTTCTTCCGCTGACTGAATTTGGAGTTGCCGAATGCGGCGTTGACTGCCGTATCCTCTGCATTGTCAGCGTTGTTTCGACGCTTGTGTCTGTTGCGCCGTCGCTTTCCGTTACTGTCACGGGTATCAGAGGTGCCAGGGTTTCCTAGCACTGTATTGCTGCGAGCCAGCCAACTGTCCTCACTCGCGCAAAAACGGGTCATTAGTGTCATGAGTGCCGCCATGGTCTTCGGTTTTTCTTGGCCGAGGTGTCGGGCAAGCCACTCATCACGGATATTATGCTTAAAGGCCGCTAGGGCCTCGGCATCCGGACAGTCGACAATTTGGTTCTTTTTACTTAGGAACCGATTCCAGAATTTTCTGGCTGACTCTCCGGGTTGTTGGGTCATGTGACTTAAGTCATCAGCATCCGGTGGTCGCACATAGGTACCTTGGAAGTTATCGAGGAATGCATCCTCAAGGTTTTCCCAGCTGCCAATAGAGTTTGCTGGCAGGCTATTCAGCCAGTGTCTGGCTGGCCCTTTAAGCTTGAGTGGGAGGTACTTGATGGCATGTAGGTCATCACCGCGGGCCATATGAATGTGGAGAAGAAAATCCTCGATGCACACCGCGGGGTCTGTTCTGCCATCGTATGACTCGATGTTGACGGGTTTAAACCCTTCTGGGAATTCATGTTCCATTACTTCGTCAGTGAAGCAGAGGGGGTGTGCGGCGCCTCTGTGCCGGGCTATGTCGCGGCATAGTCCGATTAGGTCTGGTCGGTAATGTCTGGCCCGGCCGGATTGATCAGTATTGTATCCGGCGTGGCGATCGGTGTCCTGAGCTATGGCGCGCCCTCGTGATCCGTAGATCGATCTTGGTTGTCTTGCATTGTTTTCCAGTATATCTCGCAGGTCCTGCGTATTGCCCCGGGCCGTGGTGAACCGGCGTGGGGGTCCGGGCTGGTGTCCGGCCTGACATGTCGTTTTACCCGGCCATGTGGTGGTCGGTCAGCCTCATCTTGTGCTGGAAGTTCAGGCTCTTCGGCCTCTTCTTCTAGAGGTTTATGCTTTTGGTATCCCCTGCTTGGGGGTTCGAGTCCGTATTCTTCGGCCGCCAGGACTTTGGTCCATCTGTCTGTGAGCAGATCTTAGTCCGCTTGGAGCTGCTGCTACTTCTTTTTCAGGCTTCTTGCAGTGGCTATAAGCCTACGCTTGAAGCGCTCCTGCTCTATGGGATCCTCTGGTACGCCGAATTCGTCGTCACCGAGGCTCACCTCGTCTTCAGAGGGAGGCATATAGTTATCGTCCTCCAAGTATCCGTCCGTCGCCTGTTCGTCTAGGCTAGCCTGCCCGTGTTCCTGTTCGGCTTGCATGAAGGTGGGCTAGCCTAATCGTATTCCTCTTCGGAACCATCTGGATTTTCTTCTTCAGTGCCGGTATTGTTATGGCGAGGCTTGGAGCGGCACCGATTACGCCCATGTTTTGCTTTCCTCCCCGAGGGGTTATCTCCCATCGCCTCATTGCTATTGGTTTCTTTAGGAGTATCCACCATATATATATCATATGAAGAGGTGGCAGTCCAGCGCCCTGTGGGCGGTGGTTCCTGTTTTTCTCCCGCATCGTCTTCTATAGCGTCGATGTCTTCGGAGTCGAAGTTAAGCACGTCGGTCAAATCGTCGACCGTGGCTATTAAGTGGGTGGTGGGTGGGTAACGAATTTCTTCATCGCCAGCTTCCCACTCGAGCCGGACATAGGTCGGCCAGGAGTCTCCTCACAAAGAGAGAGACCTCAATGAATTCAACACGTCTCCAAAGGGTGAGTGCTGAAAGATATCCGCAGTGGCGAACTCCATGACTAGATCCCAATTAGATTCGATGGGCATGGATGCGCGCGGTCCGGAACACACTACCGAAGATGAGTCCGGGGGTCCAGAGAAACAGATCCCTTTGGGAGAGAAGTCTGTGCTCGGCTCCAACACCGAGGAGTGTGTGGCCTCCGGGGCGGGGTCCATCCACCCGTCCTTGGAAGGCACGACCTGCTCTGGAACGAAGTCCGGAGCAGTAGCAGGTGTGATATTCCGAATACTGTCCGACTGCTGATCTAGGTCATGCACGTTGTGATTGCTCGCCGCTCCTGACACGGGCACGAATCCGTTGAAGATCAAGTCTCGGCGGATGTCGGCGGTGTAATTTAGGTTTCCAAACCTGACGTGATGGTCAGGGGCGTAGCTATCGATCTGCTCCAGATGGCCAAGCGAGTTGGCCCGCAGTGCAAAGCCGCCAAACACGAAGATCTGTCCAGGGAGAAAAGTCTCACCCAGGGCAGTGTGGTTGAAGGTTGGAGAAGCCATCTAGCCTTGCAGCAACGACACAGAGGAACTCTCAATGAAAGCACCAATGTCGGTGTCAAAACTGGTGGATCTCGGGTAGGGGGTCCCGAAATGTGCGTCTAAGACTAATGGTAACAGGAGGCTGGGGACATGATGTTTACCCAGGTCCGGGCCCTCTCGATGGAGGTTGTAGGACCTTGAAGTATGTCTAGAGGGGGGTGATTAGACTACTTGACCAATTAAAAACTTAACCTTTTTCCCAATTTTAGTCTTTGGCAGATTTTAGCTATCCTAGCACAAGTCAAGCAATCTTCACACAATTCAAGCAAGCATGCAAAGAGTATATGAGCAGCAGAAATTAAAGCATGCAACTTGCAAGAATGTAAAGGGAAGGGTTTGGAGATTTCAAACGCAATTTGGAGACACGGTGATTTTTGAGCCGTGGTTCCGATAGGTGGTGCTATTGTACATCCACGTTGATGGAGACTTCAACCCACGAAGGGTAACGGTTGCGCGAGTCCACGGAGGGCTCCACCCAAGAAGGGTCCACGAAGAAGCAACCTTGTCTATCCCACCATGGCCGTCACCCACGAAGGACTTGCCTCACTAGCGGTAGATCTTCACGAAGTAGGCGATCTCCTTGCCCTTACAAACTCCTTGGTTCAACTCCACAATCTTGTCAGAAGCTCCCAAGTGGCACCTAGCCAATCTAGGAGACACCACTCTCCAAGAAGTAACAAATGGTGTGTTGATGATGAACTCCTTGCACTTGTTCTTCAAATGATAGTCTCCCCAACACTCAACTCTCTCTCATAGGATTTGGATCTGGTGGAAAGAATATTTGAGTGGAAAGCAACTTGGGGAAGGCTAGAGATCAAGATTCATATGGTAGGAATGGAATATCTTGGCCTCAACACATGAGTAGGTAGTTCTCTCTCAGAAATGGTAAGTTCGAAGTGTAGGTTTGTTCTGATGGCTCTCTCCACGAATGAAGAGGAGGTGGAGGGGTATATATAGCCTCCACACAAAATCTAACCATTACACACAATTTACCAATCTCGGTGGGACCGAATCAACAAACTCGCTCGGACCGATTCAGTAAACCTAGTGACCGATAGTGATTTCGGTGGGACCGACATGCAACTCGGTAGGACCGATATGGTTAGGGTTAGGTCATAACGTAATCTCGGTGAGACCGATTACACAAACTCAGTGAGACCAATTTTGGTAATTAGCTAACCAGAGAGTTGATCAGGTAAACTCGGTGGGACTGATTCGCTCATTTCGGTGAGACCGAAATGTTACAAAAACGAAACAGAGAGTTTACATTGCAATCTCGGTAGGACCGATCGCTCACTTCGGTTAGACCGAAACGTTACGAAGGGAAACAGAGAGATTACAATCCCATCTCGGTGAGACCGAGATCCCTATCGGTGAGACCGATTTGCCTAGGGTTTGTGGCAGTGGCTATGACATCTAAACTCGGTGGCGCCGGATAGAAAGAATCGGTGGGGCCGAGTTTGACTTTAGGTTTAGGTCATATATGGATATGAGAAAGTAGTTGAGGGTTTTTGGAGCATATCACTAAGCACTGTGGAGCAAGAAACTCATTAAGCAACACCTCATCCCTCCTTGATAGTATTGGCTTTTCCTATAGACTCAATGTGATCTTGGATCACTAAAATATAAAATATAGAGTCTAGAGCTTTTGAGCTTGAGCCAATCCTTTTGTCCTTAGTATTTGGAGGGATCCACTTTCATCATCCATGCCATGCCATTCATTGAGCTTTCCTGAAATATTTGTCTTGGAATAGTATTAGCTCAATGAGCTATATGTTGTTATGAATTACCAAAACCACCTAGGGATAGTTGCACTTTCAGAGGTAAAACCCTACTTCCTGCTTGATTGATCTTGATGATATGAGTATTACAAGAGTTGATCTACCACGAGATCAGAGAGGCTAAACCCTAGAAGCTAGCCTGTGGTATGATTGTTGTTGTTGTGTCCTACGGACTAAACCCTCCGGTTTATATAGACACCGGAGGGGGATAGGGTTACACAGAGTCGGTTTAGAGGGGAGGAGATCTACATCCGAATCGCCAAGCTTGCCTTCCACGCCAAGGAGAGTCCCATCCGGACACGGGACGAAGTCTTCTATCTTGTATCTTCATAGTCCAATAGTCCGGCCAAAGTATACAGTCCGGCTGTCCGGATACCCCCTTATCCAGGACTCCCTCAGTCGGGCTTTGAGTCTTATTCAACTTTACACCTTGCATTACAGACAAGAAGTCCTTCTTTGACTGATCCATTTTAAACTCTTTCAAAAACTTGTCAAGGTATTTACTCACTGAAAAATCTTATCAAGCGTCTTGATCTATCTCTATAGATCTTGATGCCCAATATGTAAGCAGCTTCACCGAGGTCTTTCATTGAAAAACTCTTATTCAAGTATCCCTTTATGCTATCCTGAAATTCTATATCATTTCCAATCAACAATATGTAGTCCACATATAATATTAGAAATGCTACAGAGCTCCCACTCACTTCCTTGTAAATACAGGCTTCTCCAAAAGTCTGTATAAAGCCATATGCTTTGATCACAGTATCAAAGCATTTATTACAACTCCTAGAGGCTTTCACCAGTCCATAAATGGATCGCTGGAGCTTGCACACTGTGTTAGCACCCTTCGGATCGACAAAACCTTCTGGTTGCATCATATACAACTCTTCTTCCAGAAATCCATTCCGGAATGCAGTTTTGACATCCATCTGCCAAATTTCATAATCATAAAATGCAGTAATTGCTAACATGATTTGGACAGACTTAAACATCACTACAGGTGAGAAAGTCTCATCGTAGTCAACTCCTTGAACTTGTCAAAAACCTTTTGCGACAAGTTGAGCTTTGTAGATAGTACCACTACTATTAGCATCTGTTTCCTCTGGAAGATCCATTTATTTTCTATGGCTTGCTGAACATCGGGCAAGTCCACCAAAATCCACAGTTTGTTATCATACATGGATCCCATCTCAGATTTCATGATCTCAAGCCATTTTGTGGAATCTGGGCTCATCATCGCTTCCTCATAGTTCGTACGTTCATCATGGTCTAGTAACATGACTTTCAGAATAGGATTACCATACCACTCTGGTGCAGACCGTACTCTGCTTGACCTACGAGGTTCGGTAGTAACTTGATCTAAAGTTTCATGATTATCATCATTAGCTTCTTCACTAATTGGTGTAGGAATCACTGAAACTGATTTCTGTGATGAACTACTTTCCAATTCGGGAGAAGGTACAATTTCCTCATCAAGTTCTACTTTCCTCCCACTCACTTCTTTCGAGAGAAACTCCTTCTCTAGAAAGGATCCATTCTTAGCAACAAATATCTTGCCTTTGGATCTGTGATAGAAGGTGTACCCAACATTTCCTTTGGCTATCCTATGAAGACGCACTTCTCCGATTTGGATTCGAGCTTATGAGGTTGAAGTTTTTTCACATAAGCATCACAACCCCAAACTTTAAGAAACGACAACTTTGGTTTCTTGCCAAACCACAGTTCATAAGGCGTCATCTCAACGGATTTTGATGGTGCCCTGTTTAAAGTGAATGCTGTTGTCTCTAATGCATAACCCCAAAACGATAGCGGTGAATCAGTAAGAGACATCATAGATCACACCATATCCAATAAAGTGATGTTAGGACGTTCGGACACACCATTACGATGTGGTGTTCCAGGTGGCGTGAGCTGTGAAACTATTCCACATTGTTTTAATGAAGGCCAAACTCGTAACTCAAATATTCTCCTCCACGATCAGATCGTAGAAACTTTTATTTTCTTGTTACGATGAATCTCCACTTCACTCTAAAATTCTTTGAACTTTTCAAATGTTTCAGACTTGTGTTTCATTAAGTAGATATACCCATATCTGCTCCAATCATCTGTGAAGGTCAGAAAATAACAATACCCGCCACGAGCATCAACACTCATTGGACCACATACATTGGTATGTATTATTTCCAATAAGTCACTACCTCATTCCATTGTTCCAGAGAACGGAGTTTTAGTCATCTTGCCCATAAGGCACGGTTCCCAAGCATCAAATGATTCATAATCAAGTGATTCCAAAAGTCCATCTTTATGGAGTTCTTTATGCGCTTTACACCAATATGACCCAAATGGCAGTGCCACAAATAAGTTGCACTATCATTATCAACTTTGCATCTTTTGGCATCAATCCTATGAATATGTATATTACCACGATTGAGATTCAATAAACCATCAACATTGGGTGTATGACCATAGAAGGCTTTATTCATGTAAACAGAATAACATTTATTCTCTATCTTAAATGAATAACTGTATTGTAATTAACATGATCTAATCATATTCATGCTCAACTCAAACACCAAATAACATTTATTTAGGTTCAACACTAATCCCAAAAGTATAGGGAGTGCTCGATGATGATCATATCAATCTTGGAACCAGTTCCAACACACATCGTCACTTCATCCTCAACTAGTCTCTATTTATTCTACAACTCCTGTTTTGAGTTACTAATCTTAGCAACCGAACAAGTACCAAATACCCATGGATTACTACAAGCACTAGTAAGGTACACATCAACAACTTGTATATCAAATATAACTTTGTTCACTTTGCCATCCTTCTTATCCACCAAATATTTGGGGTAACTCCGCTTCCAATGACCATTTCCTTTGCACTAAAAGCACTTAGTTTCTGGCTTAGGTCCATCTTTGGGCTTCTTCATGGGAGTGACAACTTGCCTGCCATTCTTCTTGAAGTTCCCTTTCTTTCCCTTTGCCTTTTTCTTGAAACTAGTGATCTTGTCAATCATCAGCACTTGATGCTCTTTCTTGATTTATACCTTCGTCAATTTCAGCATCACGAAGAGCTTAGGAATAGTTTTCGTCATCCCTTGCATATTATAGTTCATCACGAAGTTCCAGTAGCTTGGTGATGGTGACTAGAGAACTCTCTCAATCACTATCTTATCTGAAAAATTAACTCCCACTTGATTCAAGCGATTGTAGCACCCAGACATTCTGAGCACATGCTCACTAGCCGAGCAATTCTCCTCCATTTTTTAGGCGGAGTACTTGTCAGAGGTCTCATACCTCTTGACACGGGCATGAGTCTGAAATACCAATTTCAACTCTTGGAATATCTTATATGCTCTGTTGCGTTTGCCACGTCTTGAGCTTGCGTTAGTTTTCCTTGAAGAGGAAAGGGTGATGCAGCAAAGTAGCGTAAGTATTTCCCTTAGTTTTTGAGAACCAAGGTATCAATCCATTAGGAGGCTCCTCAGAAGTCCCATGCACCTACACAAACAAAGAAGAACCTCGCAACCAACGCAATAAAGGGGTTGTCAACCCCTTCACGAACACTTGCGAAAGTGAGATCTGATAGAGATAATATGATGAGATAAATATTTTTGGTATTTTTATGATATAGATTGGAAAGGTAAAAGATGCAAATAAAAGTAGATTGAAAACTTATATGATAAAAGATAGACCCGGGGGCCATAGGTTTCACTAGTGGATTCTCTCAAGATAGCATAAGTATTACAGTGGGTGAACAAATTACTGTCCAGCAATTGATAAAAAAGTGAATAATTATGAGATTATCTAGGCATGATCATGTATATAGGCATCACATCCGTGACAAGTAGACCGGCTCCTGTCTGCATCTACTACTATTACTCCACACATCGACCGACTCATGCATGCATCTAGAGTATTAAGTTCATAAAGAACAGAGTAACGCATTAAGAAAGATGACATGATGTAGAGGGATAAACTCATGGAATATGATATCAACCCCATATTTTTATCCTCAATGGCAACAATACAATATCTGCCCTAATGCATGTACTACTATTACTCCACACATCGACTGTCACTGGGAAAGGACACCGCAAGATTGAACCCAAAGCTAAGTACTTCTCCCATTGCAAGAAAGATCAATCTAGTAGGCCAAACCAAACTGATAATTCGAAGATACTTGCAAAGATAACTTAATCACACATAAAAGAATTCAGAGGAGATTCATATATTTCTCATAGATAAACTTTATCATAAACCCACAATTCATCGGATCTTGACAAACACACCGCAAAAAGAGTTATATTGAATAGATCTCCAAGAAGATCGAGGAAAGCTTTGTATTGAGATTCAAATAGAGAGAAGAAGCCATCTAGCTAATAACTATGGACCCGAAGGTCTATGGTAAACTACTCACAACTCATCGGAAGGGCCTTGGAGATGATGTAGAGGCCCTCCGTGGTCGATTCCCCCTCCGGCGGAGCGCCGACGAAGGCTCCAAGATGGGATCTCGCGGATACAGAAGGTTGCGGCGGTGGAATTAGGTTTTTGTGGTCGCTTCTGAAGGTTTCAGGGTACGGGTGTATATATAGGAGGAAGAAGTAGGTCGGTGGACGCTCGAGGGGCCCATGAGGGTGGGGGCGCACCCACCCCTAGGGGGGTGCCAGGCACCCTCGTGGCCGCCTCCTCTGTTGCTTGACGTCCACTCCAAGTCCTCTAGATCACGTTTGTTCCAAAAAGATCGCTCCCAAAGGTTTCATTCCTTTTGGACTCCGTTTGATATTCCTTTCCTTCGAAACACTGAAATAGGCAAAAAACAGCAATTCAGGCTGGGCCTCCGGTTAGTAGGTTAGTCCCAAAAATGATATAAAAGTGTAAAGTAAAGCCCATAAACATTCAAAACGGGTAATATAATAGCATGGAACAATCAAAAATTATAGCTACATTGGAGACGTATCAAGCATCCCCAAGCTTAATTCCTGCTCTTCCTTGAGTAGGTAAATGATAAAAATAGAATTTTTGATGTGGAATGTTACCTAGCATAATTCTCAATGTAATTTTCTTTATTATGGCATGAATTTTCAGATCCAAATGATTCAAACTAAAAGTGCATATTGACATAAGAAATAATAATACTTCATGCATATTAACTAAGCAATCATGTCTTCTCAAAATAACATGGCATTAGAAGGTTTATCCCTACAAAATCATATAGTTAGGCTATGTTTCATTTTCATCACACAAAGTACTCCCATCAAGAACAACCCCGGTTTCAGCCAAGCAATTGGTTCACACTTTTTAACGCGCTTCAGCCTTTTTCAACTCTCACGCAATACGTGAGCGTGACCCATGGATATATCACTATGGGTGGAATAGAATATGATGATGGAGGTTGTGTGGAGAAGACAAAAAAGGAGAAAGTTTCACATTGACGAGGCTAATCAACGGGCTATAGAGATGCCCATCAATTGATGTCAACATGAGGAGTAGGGATTGGCATGCAACGGATGCACTAGAGCTATAAATGTATGAAAGCTCAACAAAATAAACTAAGTGGGTGTGCATCCAACTTGCTTGCTCATGAAGACCTAGGGCATTTTGAGGAAGCCCATCGTAGTAATATTGAAGCCAAGTTCTAGAATGAAAAATTCCCACTAGTATATGAAAGTGACAACATAAAAGACTTTCTATATGAAGAACATGGTGCTACTTTGAAGCACAAGTGTGGAAAAGGATATGTAGTTGACATCGTATTTGTGGCAAAGCCACAATGCATAATTTTTCATACATGTCACTCTTGATTCATTGCCCATCCCGGTACACCGTCAGAGGCATTCATATAGAGTCATATCTTGTTCTAGTTTTGAGTTGTAATTCATGAGTTGTAAATAAATAGAAGTGTGATGATCATCATTATTAGAGCATTGTCCCCAAATAAAAAAATAAAAAAAAGAATGGCCAAAAAAAGGAAAAAAGGGACAGGCCAAAAGAAAAAAAAGAAAGGCCCAAAAAGAAAAAACAAGAAAAAAAAGAAAAAAAGGGGGCAATGTTAATGGGACTGCCATCTTCCAAGAGTTCATCCATGAAAGGAATGGGATATTTGATCATGCAAGGCAACATGACAATGATGATGCGTGTCATGATAAACGGAACGGTGGAAAGTTGCATGGCAATATATCTCAGAATGGCTATGGAAATGCCATAATAGGTAGGTATGGTGGCTGTTTTGAGGAAGATATAAGGATGTTTATGTGTGATAGAGCGTATAGTATCACGAGGTTTGGATGCACCGGTGAAGTTTGCACCAACTCTCAAGGTGAGAAAGGGCAATGCACGATACCGAAGAGGCTAGCAATGATGGAAAGGTAAAAGTGTGTATAATCCATGGACTCACATTAGTCATTAAGAACTCATATACTTATTGCAAAAGTTTTATTAGCCCTCTAAGCAAAGTACTACTATGCATAATCCTAGGGGCGAGGTTGGTAGGAGTTAACCATCACGCGCCCCCGACCTCCACTCAAGGCAAGGTAATCAAAAGAGCACCCCATGCAATAAATTTGTTACACAACTTTTACCATACGTGCATGCTACGGGACATGCCAACTTCAACACAAGTGTTCTTTAAATTCATAATCACCCAACTAGCATGACTCTAATATCACCACCTCCATATCTCAAAACAATTATCAAGTATCAAATTTATCATGGCATCCAATTCACTTTCTATGATAGTTTTTATTATACCCAACTTGGATGCTCATCATTCTAGGACCAATTTTATAACCATAGCAAATACCATGCTGTTCTAAGAGACTCTTAGAATAATATAAGTGAAGCATGAGAGATTAACAATTTCTATAAAATCAAGCCACCGCCGTGCTCTAAAAGATATAAGTGAACCACTAGAGCAAAACTATCTAACTCAAAAGATATAAGTGAAGCACATAGAGTATTCTAATAAATTCCAATCAAGTGTGTTTCTCCCAAAAGGTGTGTACAGCAAGGATGATTGTGGTAAACTAAAAAACAAAGACTAATATCATACAAGACGCTCCTAGCAAAACAGATATCATGTGGCGAATAAAAATATAGCTCCAAGTAAAGTTACCGATGAACGAAGATGAAAGAGGGGATGCCTTCCGGGGCATCCCCTTAGGCTTTTTGTTATCCTTGAATATATTGGGGTGCCATGGGAATCCCCAATCTTAGGCTCTTGCCACTCCTTATTCCATAGTCCATCAAATCCATACCCAAAACTTGAAAACTTCACAACACAAAACTCAACAGGAAATCTCATAAGCTCCGTTAGTGCAAGAAAGAAAAACCACCACATAGGGTACTGTAATAAACTCATTCTCTATTTATATTTGTGTTAAACCTACTGTATTCCAACTTCTCTATGGTTCATACCCACCAATACTAGCCATAGATGCATCAAAATAAGCAAACAACACACGAAAAACAGAATCTGTCAAAAACAGAACAGTCTGTAGCAATCTGTAACTCTCGAATACTTCTGGAACTCTAAAAATCCTACCAAAATAGGAAGTCCTGGGAAATTTGTCTATTGATCTTCAGCAAAATGAATCAACGCAAAAGAAACGTCTCTGTGAATTACTAAAATTATTTTCGTGCGTGCAAAGTTTCTGTTTTTCAGCAGAATCAATTTAACTATCACCATAGGTTATCCTATAGGTTCTACTTGGCACAAACACTAATTAAAACATGAAAACACATCTAAACAGAAGCTAGATGAAATATTTATTACTAAATAGAAGCAAAAGCAAAAAACAAAAATAAAATTGGGTTGCCTCCCAACTAGCTCTATCGTTTAACGCCCCTAGCTAGGCATAAAAGCAAGGATAGATCTAAGTAGTGCCATCTTTGGCACTCAATTCATAAGTAGCTCGCATGATAGATTCATAAGGTAATTTAACTTTCTTTCTTGGAAAGTGTTCCATGTCTTTCCTTAATGGAAATTGGAATCTAATATTCCCTTCCTTCATATCAATAATTGCACTATTTGTTCTAAGGAAAGGTCTACCAAGAATAATAGGACATGAAAGATTTCAATCTATGTCAAGAATGATAAAATCCACGGGCAAATAATTCCTATTTGCAACAATAAGAACATCACTGACACTTCCCATAGGTTTCTTAATGGTAGAATCTGCAAGGTGTAAATTTAAAGAGCAATCATAAAGATCATGGAAACCTAGAACATCACATAAAGTTTTCGGAATCGTGGAAACACTAGCACCCAAATCACACAAAGCATAGCACTCATGATCTTTAATTTTAATCTTTATAGTAGGTTCCCACTCATCATAAAGTTTTCTAGGTATAGAAACTTCCAAATTAAGTTTTTCATCATAAGATTGCATCAAGGCATCAATGATATGTTTGGTAAAAGCTTTATTTTGACTATAAGCATGAGGAGAATTCAACACGGATTGCAACAAGGAAATACAATCTACTAAAGAACAATTATCATAATTAAATTCCTAGAAATCCAAGATAGTGGGTTCAATGCTATTTAAAGTCTTGACCTCTCCAATCCCACTTTTACCAAATTTAGCATCAAGATCTAAAAACTCTAAATCATTGGGACGCCTTTTAACTAAAGTTGACTCATCTCCAGTTCCATTATTATTAAGATTCATATTGCAAAACAAAGATTTAATAGGGGACACATCAATAACTTCTTGTAGCGATCAGACCTCAAACAGTCTGATCTCTGTGCTTAGTGTCATCCCTGGATCAGTAATGCTTACACCACACAGTACTTGGAGGATTTATAACAGAGTAGCAATCACACACTTATTACATCGAATGTCTCAAGAGAGAATTTATTGAAATAAATTTGGCTTAAGGCCATCTAAAACGATAACAGCGGAAGTCTAGGAAGATAAGAGAGTCCATCAACTCCAACGGCATCACTGAGTATAGAACCACGACCTAAAAGCATCTTACTCGTCGTCTGAAAAGTCTGCAACATGAAACGTTGCATCCCGAAAACAGGTCAGCACATGGAATATGCTGGCAATGTAACACAAAGAGGATAACAATGGATTAAGCTATACTACATGCATATTTGGCTGGTGGAAAAGCTCTATGGTTACAGTTTTGCATAAAGCCACTTTTTCCCTACTACAAAGGAATAAATTTATTTAACTAACATGGTGGTTGTTAAACATTGAGAATGGTTGACAGCATTCTCAATCCCAATTAAAAGTACTCATTAAACCCAACATCATTAATTTAGAGTAACATGATGAGATTCACATGATATCCAAGTTCTAGATACTCAAGATGTCCATAACCGGGGACACGGCTAACCATGATTAGTTTATACACTCTGCAGAGGTTTGCGCACTTTTCCCCACAAGACTCGATCTCCTCCGTTAGGTTTCTCGCACTACATGATGTTTAGAAACGGATGATCGAGACATAGTCTTTCAGAAGCACTAGCACCTTACATGTGGGTAGACCGGTACACCTACTTTCCCCTACATCTGCTAGTCTACCCGTAAGAGTTCGCACAACTTAATCAACTATGCCAGAGCTCATAATGGCTTGTGGCTGCACACGGAAGTTTCTAGTTTGAATAATCTCATGATCCCTTTGAGCCTGGGTGGCGGTCCGAAGAAATACAGGCAAGTCCTGATAGAAACCAGGTGCCTCAATCCACCCAGATGTGTGTTTAAGTTGCCACCTTAAATAAACCATTGATTAACAATCTCACATATGTCATGGATACACTCACCCAATCCACGTCTACTAGCATAGCATGGCATAATAAGAAATCATAGAAGTAACTCCCAAAGGCTTGATAATAAAACAGGTAATAGGTACTACCTCAACTACTTGCCATCCCACAATTTAACTAGATCCTAATCATGCAATGTTTGAGGATAGATCTAATGCATAAAAACTGGGTAGTAGAAAAGGTATGATCAAAGTGTTACTTGCCTTGCTGATGATCCGCGAAACCTAGAGACTCGAAGTAACAGGCGGCGCACTCCGGGTATTCTATCGCAAACAAACAACAAGCATACAATAAGTACTCATCTAATGCACAGGTAAAACTCGAATAAACGATCTAACCAGAATGTTCAACTTAAGAACTCCGGTTTGCAAAAAGATTCAAATCGAACAAAGCAACGAAAGTCAAACGGAGAAAGAAAACAGCTTCGTTCTACTAATCTGGATCTAAGTCAAATTTTACAGAAGCAAAAACTTGTTTAAGTTGATTATTCCGAAAGAGGGCTTTGAGAAAAAACTCCAGGCGCTTGAATCGCCTGATTCCGATAAACAAGCGAAAAGTTAAATTAAAACGAAAATCGGATCAGGAATCGCGATCAGAATAATCGCGGATTAAAATCCGACAAAAATAAAAACGGCGAACGGGTTAACGAACGAACGTCCATTAACTAAACTAATCTGACGAATACGTTCATTAAAATGAACGAACGAGCGAACGCTCGCTAATTAACTAAACCAAAAAAAAATAAAAACCGATCTAACGAAAAACCGAAAAAAACCCGAAGAAAAACAGCTTGGTTTTTATCAAAAAAAATGGTGACACGCGAATCGAGGCGACGGAGAACCTCGGCGGCGGTGGCGGCGAAGTCCGGCGACGCTCTGGCGGTGGCGGCGGCGGGCGGTGGCGGCGGCAGCGGATCTGGCGGCGACGGCGTTTAGGGTTAGGGTTTGGGTGCGGTGGCGACTGGGCTGGCGGCGGCGGCGACTTGGGCCTGGGGCAGGGCGGCTGACGGGTCTGGGGGCGCCGAGGTGGCGCTTTATATAGTGCCCCCAGAGCGGAGTCCCGCTTGGGCACGGACCAAAGGCGGTTCGCATTTTTTTTAATAATTTCGTGCAGAAGAAAAATAAGAAGAAATACTAAACAAACTCCAAAAATCCCGAAATAAATTTTCCCCGGCTTCTAAAATCAAGCCGGACAAGATGAACATTTATTTGGGGCCTACATGCATTTTTGAAAAACGCGCATTTTTCCTAAATTCAAATAAAAGGCGAAAAACTCCAAAATAAATCTTATTTGATTTTTTTATTAAATCTTCATTATTTCTTTATTTTGGGAAAGTCATTTTATTCCCTCTCTGAATTTTCGGTAGTAGAAATAATTGAAGTTAAAATAAATAAAATCAAATGATCCTATTTTTCAAAATTTGAGAAAACTCAAATAAGAAAATAACGAAATCCCCAACTCTCTCTGTGGGTCCTTGAGTTGCGTGAAATTTCTAGGATCGAGCCAACAATGCAACAAAATTATGATATGCAATGATGATCTATGTATAACATTCCAAATTGAAAATTTGGGATGTTACACTTCTAGATCTTCATCATTATTTTCATGGAAACTAGAAGAACACGCTTTTACAAAGCAATCTTTCTTACCATGCAATCTAGTGGTTATTTCTTTGCACTCATCAATGGTAATTCTCATAGCTTTGAGAGACTCAAACATATCATGCTTAGGAGGAGTAGATCTAAGTTTCAAAGAATCAACATCAAGCGAAAGTCTATCAACGTTCCTAGCCAAAACATCAACTTTAAGCAATTTTTCTTCAAGCAAGGCATTAAAATTCTTTTGAGAGATCATAAATTCTTTAACACTATTCTCAAAATCAGAGGGCATTTATTAAAATTTCCATAAGGATTATTGTAGGAATTTCCATAATTATTAGAGGAATTACTAGGGAACGGTCTCGGATTAAAGTTTCCTCTATAAGCATTGTTACCAAAATCGTTCCTACCAACAAAATTCACATCCATAGATTCATTATTATTCTCAATCAAACTAGACAATGGCATATCATTGGGATCAATAGGAGCACTCTTAGTAGCAAACAATTTCATAAGTTCATCCATCTTTCCACTCAAAACGTTAATTTCTTCTATAGCATGCACTTTTTTACTAGTAGATCTTTCGGTGTGCCATTGAGAATTTAGCCATAATGTTATCAAGAAGTTTAGTAGCTTCTCCTAAGGTGATTTCCATAAAAGTGCCTCCCGCGGCCGAATCAAAAAGATTTCTAGAAGCAAAATTCAATCCGGCATAAAAGTTTTGTATGATCATCCATAAGTTCAAACCATGAGTAGGGCAATTGCGAATCATTAATTTCATACTTTCCCAAGATTGGGCAACATGCTCATGATCAAGTTGTTTAAAATTCATAATATCATTCCTAAAAGAGATGATCTTAGCGGGAGGAAAATACTTAGAGATAAAAGCATCTTTGCACTTATTCCATGAATCAATACTATTCTTAGGCAAAGACGAAAAGCAAACTTTAGCACGATCTCTAAGTGAAAACAGAAATAACTTCAATTTAACAATATCATTATCCGTATCTTTCTTCTTTTTCATCTCACACAAATCAACAAAGTTGTTTAGATGGGTAGTGGCATCTTCACTAGGAAGGCAGAGAATTGATCTTTCATAACAAGATTCAACAAAGCAGCATTGATTTCACAAGACTCAACATCATTAAGAGGAGCAATCGGAGTACTAAGGAAATCATTATTGTTGGTATTGGAAAATTCACACAATTTGGTATTATCTTGCGCCATCGCGACAAGCAATCCAACACACAAGCAAACAAAAAGGCAAGCGAAAGAGAGAGAGAAGATTGGGAAAGAGAGGGCGAATAAAACGGCAAGGGTGAAGTGGGGGAGAGGAAAACGAGAGGCAAATGGCAAATAATGTAATGCGAGGGAGATGAGTTGGTGATGAGTACTTGGTATGTCTTGACTTGAGCGAAGACCTCCCCTGCAATGGCGCCAAAACTCCTTCTTGCTACGTCTTGAGCTTGCATTGGTTTTCCTTGAAGAGGAAAGGGTGATGCAACAAAGTAGCGTAAGTATTTCCCTCAGTTTTTGAGAACCAAGGTATCAATCCAGTAGGAGGCTCCTCAGAAGTCCCACGCACCTACACAAACAAACAAGAACCTTGCAACCAACGCAATAAAGGGGTTGTCAATCCCTTCACGGCCACTTGCGAAAGTGAGATCTGGTAGAGATAATATGATAAGATAAATATTTTTGGTATTTTTATGATATAGATTGGAAAGGTAAAAGATGCAAATAAAAGAAGATTGAAAACTTATATGATAAAAGATAGACCCGGGGGCCATAGGTTTCACTAGTGTCTTCTCTCAAGATAGCATAAGTATTACGGTGGGTGAACAAATTACTGTCGAGCAATTGATAGAAAAGAGAATAATTATGAGATTATCTAGGCATGATCATGTATATAGGCATCACGTCCGTGACAAGTAGACCGACTCCTGCTTGCATCTACTACTATTACTCCACACATCGACCTACTCCTGCCTGCATCTAGAGTATTAAGTTCATAAAGAACAGAGTAACGCATTAAGAAAGATGACATGATGTAGAGGGATAAACTCATGGAATATGATATAAACCCCATATTTTTATCCTCGATGGTAACAATAAAATACGTGCCTTGCTGCCCCTAATGCCACTGGGAAAGGACACCGCAAGATTGAACCCAAAGCTAAGCACTTCTCCCATTGCAAGAAAGATCAATCTAGTAGGTCAAACCAAACTGGTAATTCGAAGAGACTTGCAAAGATAACTTAATCACACATAAAAGAATTCAGAGGGGTTTAAAATATTTCTCATAGATAAACTTGATCATAAACCCACAATTCATCGGATCTCGACAAACACACTGCAAAAAGAGTTACATCGAATAGATCTCCAAGAAGATTGAGGAGAGCTTTGTATTGAGATTCAAAGAGAGAGAAGAAGCCATCTAGCTAATTGAGATTCAAAGAGGCGAAGGCTCCAAGATGGGATCTCGCAGATACATAAGGTTGCGGCGGTGGAATTAGGTTTTCGTGGTCGCTTCTAAAGGTTTCAGGGTACGGGTGTATATATAGGAGGAAGAAGTAGGTCGGTGGACGCTCGAGGGGCCCATGAGGGTTGGGGCGCACCGGGCACCCTCGTGGCCGCCTCCTCTATTGCTTGACGTCCAATCCAAGTCCCATGGATCATGTTTGTTCCAAAAAGATCGCTCCCAGGTTTCATTCCGTTTGGACTCCGTTTGATATTCCTTTCCTTCGAAACACTGAAATAGGCAAAAAACAGCAATTCGGGCTGGGCCTCCGGTTAGTAGGTTAGTCCCAAAAATGATATAAAAGTGTAAAGTAAAGCCCATAAACATCCAAAACGGGTAATATAATAGCATGGAACAATCAAAAATTATAGATACGTTGGAGACTATCAGCGTTCAAAATGTTTTTTGAAGTCCCAGTTCTAAGTCGTAAAGCATGATGCACGAAACTATCAAGTAGTCATCATATTGAGCTAGCCAAACATTCAAAATGTCTGCATCTTCTCCTGCAATAGGTCTGTCACCTAGCGATGCATCAAGGACATAATTCTTATGTGGAGCAATGAGGAATAACCACATATCACGGACCCAGTCTGCATCATTGCTACTATCATCTTTCAACTTAGTTTTCTCTAGGAACATATAAAAAACATAGGGAAGCTATAACACGAGATATCGATTTACAACATAATTTGCAAAATACTATCAGGACTAAGTTCATGATCAATTAAAGTTCAATTAATCACATTACCGAAGAACTCCCACTTAGATAGACATCCCTCTAGTCATCAAAATGATCACGTGATCCAAATCAACTAAACCATGTCCGATCATCACGTGAGATGGAGTAGTTTTCAATGGTGAACATCACTATGTTGATCATATCTACTATATGATTCATGCTCGACCTTTCGGTCTCCAGTGTTCCGAGGCCATATCTGCATATGCTAGGCTCGTCAAGTTTAACCTGAGTATTCTGCATGTGCAAAACTGGCTTGCGCCCGTTGTATGTGAACATAGAGCTTATCACACCCGATCATCGCGTGGTGTCTCGGCACGAAGAACTGTCGCAACGGTGCATACTCAGGGAGAACACTTATAACTTGAAATTTTAATAAGGGATCATCTTATAATGCTACCGCCATACAAAGCAAAATAAGATGCATAAAAGATAAACATCACATGCAACCAAAATATGTGACATGATTTGGCCATCATCATCTTGTGCTCATGATCTCCATCACCCAAGCATCGTCATGATCTCCATCGTCACCGGCACGACACCTTGATCTCCATCGTAGCATCTTTGTCGTCTCGCCAACTATTGTTACTACGACTATCGCTACTGCTTAGTGATAAAGTAAAACAATTACTTGGCAATTGAATTGCATACAATAAAGCGACAACCATATGGCTCCTGCCAGTTGCCGATAACTTTGTTACAAAACATGATCATCTCATACAACAATTTATATCACATCATGCCTTGACCATATCACATCACACCAAGCCCTGCAAAAACAAGTTAGATGTCATCTACTTTGTTGTTGCAAGTTGTACGTGGCTGCTACGGGCTTCTAGCAAGAATAGTTCTTACCTACGCATCAAAACCACAACGATTTTTCATCAAGTGTAATGCTTTAACCTTCAACAAGGACCGGGCGTAGCCACACTCGATTAAACAAAAGTTGGAGAACAGACACCCGCCAGCCACCTTTGTGCATAAGCACGTCGGTAGAACCAGTCTCATGAACGCGGTCATGTAATGTCGGTCCGGGCCGCTTCATCCAACAATACCACCGAATCAAATTATGACATGCTGGTAAGCAGTATGACTATTATCGCCCACAACTCTTTGTGTTCTACTCGTGCATATAACATCTACGCATAAACCTGGTGTCGGTGTCAAAACCGACGGATATCAGGTAGGGGGTCCCGAACTGTGCGTCTAAGGCTAATGGTAACAGGAGGCGGGGGACACAAAGTTTACCCAGGTTCGGGCCCTCTCTATAGAGGTAATACCCTACTTCCTTCTTGACTGAACTTGATGATATGAGTATTACCAGAGTTGATCTACCACGAGATCGTAGGGGCTAACCCTCGAAGCTAGCCTAAGATTATGATCGTTGTTGTCCAACAAACTAAACCATTCGGTTTATATAGACACCGAAGGGGGCTAGGGTTACACAGAGTCGGTTACAGAGAAGGGAATCTACATATCCGAATTGCCAATCTTGCCTTCCACGCAAAGGAGAGTCCCACCCGGACACGGGATGAAGTCTTCAATCTTGTATCTTCATAGTCCAACAGTCCGGCATAAGTATATGGTCCGGCTGTCCGAGGACCCCCTAATCCAAGACTCCCTCAGTAGCCCTAGAACCAGGCTTCAATGACGATGAGTCCGGCGTGCAAATTGTCTTTGGCATTGCAAGGCGGGTTCTTCTCCAAATTTTCCAGAGTACCTGTTGTAACGAGCAGTGTACGGCTTCCCATTTAATGTTGCACTCATCGGCTTCTGTACCTTAATAATGTCAGTCTTCACGTGTCTAGCGAATGCGAGAACTCGGGGCATTTTTACACTTGCCACCCTGACCATGTAAATAAATCGTCTATTAAAGAGACGGGGATCCTCAGATCCAAAACACACCATCTTCCCCAAGCGAGGATCCATCGGGGCGTGCCCGAAAAAAACATCCCATCATGGCCGGCCACCGCAGCTCCTCCTCTCGCCCTCATAGCGCCAAGCCAGGTGATTGGGAGAAGTGTACCATATCCCACGGCCAATTGGTGGAGTTGCAGACCCAGGGGTTCCTCCCCCTGCATATCTTGTCCCATCTGAGCTGGATTAGCTACTTTTTGACGACGGGGAGCAAGCGGAGAATTTTCCCAATGCATCCAGGGGGAGTGAGTATGCCTTGTCCCTTACTTACTGAGTGGCCTCGGATTTCCGATCCATCCGTTTCTCCGCGGGCTCCTGGAGTATTATGGCCTCTTGCTGCACAAATTCACCCCTACCTCCATCCTGCACATCGCAGGTTATGTCGCCCTTTGTGACTTATTTCTGGGTTGGGAAGCTCATTTCGAGCTATGGAAGAGGTTGTTCTGCCTCGTCCCTTGCAATCAGGAGGGATCAATATATCAAGTGGGCGGAGCCGAAATATGGCGCATCGCCGGGACCAGATACTTGTCCGGCACTCCGAAGAAGACATCCGAAGACTGTCCTTCTGAGTGGTTTTATATAGAGGATGTCTCCCTTCCTGACCCTATCCGGATGGGTCTTCCCGAGTTCACAAAGGCCCCATTGAAGAAACGCCGTAGCTGGCATCCCCGGAGCCCCCAGGAGGAAGATAGCAGAGAGGTCCTTCAACTGATGGGTAGGATAAAAACACTGGCCAAATCTGGATTGACAATAATTGAGGTTATGTCAATATGCATAATGCAGGGGGTGCAGCCATTCCAGTATCAGTGGCATCCCATGTGGCACTTCAATGGAGAAGACGGTGCCACCCGCTGCGGTCGGAAAGGTCCGGACTCCACCACTGCTCTGGAAAAAATATTGTCTGATTTATATAAAGGAGAAGAAGAGGAGTTCATCCGCATTAAGCCACGGGATGGATTTTTCATGTACAACCCCCTAGCTGGGTGAGTTGCTATCTTTTACTCAACTCTATTCATTCCCGCAGTCTTTCATCACAAATATGTACCTTGCTAGTCCATAACAGGAACTGCGAAAAGCCGTGGGGGAGGTCCACAACCCGCCTCCATAGCCAGAGGACCCCGACCAGGCCCTCGACCCCGGACTCAAAGAAGATCCGGACATATTTGTGGAGCTCGTCGACAGGACGTTTTACTAGGCAAGCTGTGACGGCGCCTTGGTGGCCATCATTGCCGACTATCTCGGCCTACTCCCTAAAAGGATCCCCTCTTTACACCTTACCCACCGCACATGTATTGCTTTTTATAGGGAAGGCCATCGGTGCGCCATGCCGAACCCGCGGCGACTCACCAATAAGGGGCACCCAAGCCGGGTAGGCTTAAAAGGAAAGCGAACAGGACCGAGCTGCCCTCGAAGAGGTATGATTTGAAGCATGCTCCGTGATTTTCATCTTTAAAACATAACAATGTCCATCATGTCTTGGCAGAAAGAGTATTCGTCGGACTGTATCCGGGGATCCTGCTTGTCACGCCTCTACCAGCCGGACTCCAGAACCGACCTTGAGGGTGGAGTCTGATGTGGGGACGACACTGGACGGTCCTCCTACGGAGGAAGCAGACAGAATATCTGCTACGAATTCCGAAGTGGAGAGCGCTATGAATCATCAGCGTCGGCGGGCCGCACTCCGCGACCCTAATTTCTCCGAAGAGGCATTCAATGCCTTCAACTCGGGAGACGCGTACATCCGAGCTGCTCAAGATGGGCTTGCTAGAGCCGCAGACCAGTATTTAAAAGATATACGGGTAAGAAAAATCTGATAATTATATATATCAGTAGCCCCTGAGACTTGAAACAGTTGGTACAACTGATTTAAGGATCTTCCTATGAATAGGTTCTTACATAGAAGAATACCCATTTGTCTCAAGAGCTGGAGGAGTGTAAGGCCCAGCTAAGGGCCGCAACTGCTGAAATGGAGGAATCCAAGAAGGCCTCATCTGGTAACATTTTCCTTGATCGATAAAAAATGTAATTACGTGTACCATTTGGAATTCGACATGTTTTCAGATCTAACAATAGATTCTGTAGGCAATCCCGGAATGAATCCGGAGATCCTACAAGAGGATGAACAACGAGCTCAGCGACAACTTGAGGTTGGCGAGCATGTACTTACACGGGTCAGGCGAGAGAAAAACGATCTCCAGGATGCCAATACCCAGCTGGGCGTGGAATTGAAAGATGGTCGGGCCCAGCTTGCTGATTTCGTGAAGGAGAATAAGAGGCTTCAACGCGGCATTTTTAGTATGTGCTCAAACGAACCTTTATACAGTTCGGTGAAGAAACGGTCTAACAGAGTTATGTCTGTAGGTATACTGACAGGTCGTCCCGAAGAGGAGATGCCCGGATCCACAGGTGATCTTCTGCAAGAGCTTTCGCAACTGCACGAACAAGTTCAGCAGGTGATGCAGGGTATTGCCAAGGCCTTGTGGCCATCTGCCTCCCTGCCAGGAAGCATGGGGGAGCTTGTAGAGCTGCTCAAGGGAGCGCGGCGGTGCTTCCGTTTATGGAAGATATATGCCTATCGACAAGGTGTGAGGGAAGCTTGGGCCATGGTGAAAACACGGTACACCAAGCTCGATCCGAATCACATGGCCCTGGTCGGACCTGTAGGGTCAGATGGGAAAGATATTCCCGTTAGTATGGTATATGACCAGGTAGGATTAGCCGCAAAGTATTCCCAATAGGATTGTAGGCTAGACAGCCTATTGGATGGTATAGAAGAAGAAGTATGTGGGTCTAAGTGACTGTGTACTTCAATTGACATATTTTGTACCTAGCCGAATTGTAAATCATTTGTTATGGCGGACCTTTTCGCTTCAGCCTCCGGACCCAACAGTCCGGAGTGTTTCCGAATACCCGCTCAGTTATGTAAACCGGGCTACACGTGGAAACCAGGCGTAGGGGTCATAAGTGCTTGAACAGACAAGTACCCAACTAGCTATGTTATATTACATGGATAGTAAGAAACATCTTCCAGGGAGAATAGTTCCGTTAAGGGTTCCTTTCCCTAGGTACGCATGCATTAATGTGCATGTCCGAACTGCGAACAGAGATGCAGTATATAGAACATCTGGGGTTTTGTATTGTAATAGTGAAGAAACATCTTTAGTTCACCGACCGAATATTCCCTTAAGAACGCTCGCTTTCGGCTTCACCGAGTCTGAGGTACACATCCGGCGTACTCGGCAGTAACAATCGCAGAGGTGCTCCCCTTATGCCCTAGCCGAACTAACGGGAACGTAGGGAATAAACATAGGAGCCAGGCAACCCAGCTTGGCCAAACTTAAGTCATATCAATGCATATAATGGTGAAGAAAAGGTGCATGTGGAAAAAGCGACACATATGTAGTGGGCATGATGCCCAGAAGGTAATTATATTAAGCTTCTGTATAAGAAGCGCCCAAGTATAGTGAGCGCGCAAGCTTGAGGATTTGGCGCATCAAGAGTGTGTAGTCGAGTCACACTTAAAGCCTTAGAGCCCTAGAAAGAAAGAGAGAGGATATAATAAATAAAGTAAAAAAGGCGGAGGGATGGAGACGAACACAAAGTTCGGCGCTAGGCGTAGAATCTTTCGAGTCTGGCCGCGTTCCATGGGTTTGGCTCGAGTCGGTTATCTGATGCATCACGCAGGCGGTACGCTCCTCCGGTGAGAACTTTATAAATGATGAAGGGACCCTCCCATTTGGGCTTGAGCTTGTCCTTTTTCTTCTCCGGTAGGCATAGAACAAGTTCGCCAACGTTATAAGTTTTGGCCCGTACTTCTCCGCTTTGATACCTGCGAGCCTGTTGCTGATAGAATGTGGAACGGGCTTTTGCGACGTCGCTCTCCTCCTCCAGGGCATCTAAATTGTCCTGCCGATCGAACTCGGCTTCTCTCTCTTTGTACATGCGTACTCGAGGTGAGTCATGAATGATATCACAGGGCAATACCGCCTCTGCGCCGTACACCACGAAGAACGGTGTGTATCGGGTAGTGCGATTTGGCGTGGTCTGTAGCCCCCATAGTACAGAGTCGAGCTCCTCGACCCAGTGCGTGTCTGATTGCTTCAGGGATCGCACTAGTCTGGATTTGATGCCGCTCATAATGAGACCATTTGCTCGTTCGACTTGACCATTTGTTTGGGGGTGATAGACGGAGGCGTAATCGAGCTTAATGCCCATGTTGCCGTACCAAGTTTTCACCTCGTCGGCTGTGAAGTTAGAGCCATTATCGGTGATGATACTATGGGGGACACCATAAAGGTGCACAACCCCTGATATGAAGTCTATCACTGGTCCGGATCCGGCCGTTTTAACTAGTTTGGCCTCTATCCACTTGGTGAATTTATCCACCATGACCAACAGGTATTTTTTCTTATGGCTTCCTCCTTTAAGGGGTCCGACCATATCGAGCCCCCAGACCGCAAAGGGCCAAGTTATGGGGATTGTTTGGAGAGCGGTAGGTGGCATATGGCTTTGGTTGGCAAAGAGCTGGCAACCGACGCAATGTTGGACGAGGTCCTGTGCGTCTGCTCGGGCTGTCGGCCAGTAGAAACCTGTCCGGAAGGCCTTGCTTACAAGGGCCCGAGCTACGGCGTGATGGCCGTCGAGTCCAACATGAATTTCGGCCAAGAGCTGCCGCCCTTCCTCTTCGGGGATACATCTTTGAAGTACTCCAGTAGCGCTTTTCTTATAAAGCTCTCCCTCGTGGACCTTGTAGGCTTTAGAGCACCGCACAATGCAATGTGCCTCATTTTAGTCCTCGGGGAGTTCTTGCCTATTTAGGTAGGCTAAGAAGGGTTCGGTCCACGGGGCGATGACAGCCATGATTAGATGGGTCGAAGGTGTTATTTCGGTGGTGGAGCCTTCAATTATGTCAGTGTATTCGGGCTCTAGGGTTGTGGTCGGATCCGGACTAGTATTGCCGGTCTCCCCTTGCCACACCACGGATGGCTTGAACAGCCTTTCCAAGAAGATGTTAGGTGGGACGGGGTCGTGCTTAGCACCGATGCGGGCAAGGATATCCGCCGCTTGATTGTTTTCTCAGACCACATGATGAAATTCAAGCCCCTCGAACCGAGCTGACATCTTGAGGACGGCATTATGGTAAGTCGCCATTTTTCGGTCCTTGGCGTTGAAGTCTCCATTTATTTGAGATATTGCGAGGTTCGAATCCCCGTGCACTTCTAGGAGTTGAATGCCCATGGAGACCGCCATCCGAAGACCCTGCAACAGAGCCTCGTATTCGGCTGCATTGTTGGAGTTTGTGTATAGAATTTGGAGTACATATTGGACTGTATCTTCGGTGGGGGATGTCAAGAGAACGCATGCTCCTAGACCAGCTAGCATCTTAGAGCCATCAAATTGCATGATCCAATTGGAGTATGCACCGTACTCTTTAGGGAGTTCGGCCTCTGTCCATTCGGCGATGAAGTCAGCCAGTACTTGCAATTTAATGGCTCGCCATGGTTTATATATAATGTCGAACAGGAGGAGCTCGATGGCCCACTTAGCAATCCGGCCCGTGGCATCGCGGTTATTTATTATATCGTTGAGTGGTACTTCGGAGGCCACCGTGATTGAACATTCTTGAAAGTAATGTCGTAGTTTCTGGGATGCCATGAAGACCGTGTATGCTATCTTTTGATAATGTGGGTATCGTGACTTGCACGGTGTGAGGACACTGGATACGTAGTATACCGGCTTTTGAAGCGGGAACTTATGTTCGTCCTCCTCTCGTTCGATGACGAGCACTGCGCTTACAACTTGGTGTGTTGCTGCTATGTATAACAGCACGGGTTCGCCAATGTTTGGTGCAGCCAGGATTGGGTTGCTAGCCAAGAGGGGCTTTATTTCTTCCAGTCCGGCCGTGGCCGCATCCATCCACTCGAAGTGTTTGGTGCATCGAAGAAGGCGATAAAGAGGTAGTGCCTTTTCTCCCAATCGGGAGATAAAGCGGCTTAAGTCAGCCACGCATCCAGTTAATTTCTGGATTTGCTTGAGGTATGTTGGGGTAGCCAACTATGACAAAGCTCGGATTTTAGCCGGGTTTGCTTCCATTCCTCTATTGGAAACGATGAAGCCCAGGAGCTTTCCGGCGGGAATGCCGAAAACGCATTTTTCCGGATTGAGCTTGATGTCATATGTTCGGAGGTTGTCGAACGTGAGCCTCAGGTCATCTATTAAAGATTCGACGTGTCTAGTCTTGATGACCACGTCGTCCATGTATGCCTCAACTGCTTTGCCGATTTGTTTTTCCAGGCATGTCTAGATCATGTGTTGGTAGGTTGCACCGGCGTTTTTGAGCCCAAAAGGCATGGTGTCGAAACAGCAAGGGCTGTATGGAGTGATCAATCCATTGCGGCTTGACCGGACTCCGCCATCTTGATTTGATGGTATCTAGAGTATGCATCGAGGAAGCACAATGAGTCATGTCCTGCGGTAGCATCAATGATTTGATCAATGCGGGGGAGAGGGAAGGGATCCTTGGGGCAAGCCTTATTGAGGTCCTTGAAATCGACACAGAGGCGCCAGGATTTATCCTTCTTTGGTACCATCACCAGGTTTGCTATCCAGTCCGGGTGTTTTATTTCTCTGATGAATCCAACTTCGAGTAACTTGGCTAGCTCCTCTCCCATAGCTTGTCGTTTGGGCTCTGAAAAGCGATGTAGTGTTTTCTTGACCTGCTTGTATCCCTTCAATATGTTGAGGCTATGCTCGGCCAGCCTTCATGGGATCCCTGACATATCTGAGGGATGTCACGCGAAGATGTCCCAATTCTCGCGTAAGAACGCCCGCAATGTGGCGTCAATTGTGGGGTTCAGCTGTGCCCCGATGGATGCTGTTTTTGTAGAGTTCGTTGGGTGGACTTGGAATTTGACTATTTCGTCCGCTAGTTTGAAAGACATGGACTTGGATCATTTGTCGAGTATCACGTCGTCCTTGTCCACTGTGGAGCATAGTGCAGTTAGTTCTTCGGTCGTGAGGGCATCGGATAATGCCTCAAGGGACAGGGTGGCTGTTTTATTTTCAGCGGGGAGTGCTATGTCCGAATCACTGGCTAGAGTGATGATTCCGTTGGGCCTGGGCATCTTGAGCTTCATGTACCCATAATGGGGTATAGCTTGGAAGCTCACGAATGCATCCCTCCCTAAAAGGGTGTGGTATCCACTACTGAACGGGGCCACCTAGAATGTTATCTCTTCAGACCTGTAATTCTCTGGCGTGCTGAATACCACATCGAGTGTGATTTTTCCCGCACAACGTGCCTCCCGACTAGGGATAATTCCTTTGAAGGTCGTGCTGCTTTGCTCAATGCGGCTCCTGTCTTTTTCCATCTTGTTGAGAGTTTCCTCATAGATGAGATTTAATCCGCTGCTACCGTCCATGAGCACTTTAGTAAGCCGGAAGCCATCCACAATTGGACTAAGGAACAAAGCGGCTGGTACTCGGACTGTTCGGAATTGAGGTTCGTCACTGTCATTGAAGGTTATAACGGTGTCGTTCCATGGATTTAGTGTTGCAGCGTGGCAGACTTCGGCGAGGCCGCGGAGTGCTCTCTTGCGTCTGTTATTTGAGGCAAAAGTCTTGAAGACTGTCAATACTATATTGTTGTTTTCTGCGGGATGATGCTCTACGGTATCGTTAATGAGGAGATTGAGGGAGTTCCGGACTAGGGGGTGTCCGGATAGCCGAACTATCATCATCGGCCGGACTCCAAGACTATGAAGATACAAGATTGAAGACTTCGTCCCGTGTCCGGATGGTACTTTCCTTGGCGTGGAAGGCAAGCTTGGCGATACGGATATGTAGATCTCCTACCTTTGTAACCGACTTTGTGTAACCCTAGCCCTCTCCGGTGTCTATATAAACTGGATGGTTGTAGTCCATAGGACAAACAACAATCATACCATAGGCTAGCTTCTAGGGTTTAGCCTCCTTGATCTCGTGGTAGATCCACTCTTGTAACACACATCATCAATATTACTCAAGCAGGACGTAGGGTTTTACCTCCATCAAGAGGGCCCGAACCTGGGTAAAACATCGTGTCCCTTGTCTCCTGTTACCATTCGCCTAGACGCACAGTTCGGGACCCCCTACCCGAGATCCGCCGGTTTTGACACCGACATTGGTGCTTTCATTGAGAGTTCCTCTGTGTCGTCACCGATAGGATCGATGGCTTCTTCAACCATCATCCACGACGCAGTCCAGGGTGAGACCTTTCTCCCCGGACAGATCTTCGTATTCGGCGGCTTTGCACTAAGGGCCAATTCGCTTGGCCAACTGGAGCAGATCGAAAGCTACGCCCCTGGCCGTCAGGTCAGATTTGGAAGTTTGAACTTCACGGCTGACATCCGCGGGGACTTGATCCTCGATGGATTCGAGCCACAGCCGAGCGTGCCACACTGTCGCGGCGAGCATGATTTAGCTCTGCAACCGGGCAGTATCCTGGAGGCCGCACTCGAAACCGCTCCGATCTTCAGCTCGGAGCCAGCTCCGCAGATCGAGGACGGATGCCTAGACACTGCCTCGGGGGCTGCAACCTCTACGGCGATAGAGCCGAACACTGACCTTGTCCCTCATAAAGCTCGTGACTCCGAGGTGCCGGACTCCTTGCCGGACTCCGAACCTCCCGCCCCCCCCCCCTGATCGAATCCGATTGGCCGCCGATCATGGAATTCACCGCAGCGGACATCTTTCAACACTCACCTTTCAGCGACATCTTGAGTTCGCTAAAGTATCTCTCGTTATTAGGAGAGCCCTAGCCGGACTGCAGTCAGGAAGGTTGAGATGCGGACGACGAAGAAATTCAAAGCCCACCCACCACCCACTTGGTAGCCGTTGTCGACGATCTAACCGACATGCTAGACTACGACTCCGAAGACATCGACGGTACGGACGACGATGCCGGAGACGACCAAGAACCAGCGCCTAATGGGCACTGGAAAGCCACCCCAGCTCACAACGTATACATGGTGGATACACCAAAAGGAAGCGACAATGAGGAAAAACGGGACGTGGCGAAGGACAACTACCCCAACAAACAAACAAAGCGGCAACGCAAGCGCCGCCCGAAGACCGGCATCGACAAAAACAGCACCCATACGGACCCGGCCTTAGAGCAGGGCAAAGCAGTGGACGCCGCACATGTCAACAAGCAGCCAGCCGGACATGAACTGGACAAGCAACCCATCCCCGGCGAAGATGACCTCACATCACCAGAGCATATGAATCTTCATAAAAGGCTCGTCGCCACTGCAAGAAGTTTGAAGAAGCAAAAGCGGAAGCTCAAAACAGCGGAGGACGCACTCAGAATGAGATGGAGCAAAGTACTCAACACCGCAGATAAATATGGCACTAGTCACCAGACAAAGAGCTACCCGAAGCGCAAGCTGTTGCCCGAATTTGACGAGGAGGCCTTAGAGCCCCCGCAGTCAAAAAAGAAAGAAGCCGCCTAGCCGGATAAACGACCAGATGACAGGCCAAGAGCAACAAGGGGCGCCGCACACAAGCCGGCACACGATCAGCATAAAGATCCTCGGAAAAAGGATAACCCGGCCAGGTCTATCTATGGGCCAAAAAAGAAGACTCCAGGAAGTAACACAACCAGCCGAGCATTTGAAGACAACGGCACACCCAAATACAGGGGCGCCGCACACCCACTATGTTTTACCGACGAGGTACTGGATCATGGATTTCCAGCGGAATTCAAACCCGTAAGCATAGAGGCATATGACAGAACAACAGACCCCGGAGTCTGGATTGAGGATTATATCCTACACATACATATGGCAAGAGGAGACGATCTCCATGCCATAAAATACCTACCCCTCAAGCTCAAAGGGCCGGCTCGGCATTGGCTTAAAAGCCTCCCAGAAAATACGATTGGAAGTTGGGAAGAGCTTGAGGATGCGTTTCGAGCAAATTTCCAGGGGACTTATGTCCGGCCTCCGGATGTAGATGATTTAAGTCACATAACTCAATAGCCCAGAGAATCAGCACGCAAATTCTGGAACAGGTTCCTCACTAAAAAGAACCAAATAGTTGACTGTCCGAACGCTGAAGCCTTAGCAGCCTTTAAACACAACGTATGAGACGAATGGCTCGCCAGACACCTCGGCCAGGAAAAACCAAGAACAATGGCCGCACTAACAAGACTCATGACACGCTTTTGCGCAGGGGAAGACAGCTGGCTGGCTAGATGCAGCACCAGCGACCCGAGTACATCCGAAATCAGGGATGGAAATGGGAAATCACGACGCAGAAAAGATCAGCGCCGGAATAAGGAAAATGGCCCAAATAGTACGGCGGTCAACGCCGGATTCAAAAGCTCTCGGTCGAACAACAAAACACTACCCCTCAAGGACAACAGTGACGAGCTATCCAACCTAAACAAGGTTCTGGACAGACTGTGCCAAATACATGGTACCTCCGGGAAGCCTGCAAACCATACCCACAGAGACTGTTGGGTCTTCAAGCAGTCCGGCCGACTTAACGCCGAACACAAGGGGCTCGACACACCAAGTGAAAGTGACGAAACCCAAAAGCAGCGCTCCGGAAACCAAAAGACTTTCCCACTAGAAGTCAAAACAGTGAACTCACTTCACATGATAACGAGCAGCGCGGCACCTGCTATACCAGGACACCGTCCGCAGACTGGGGATAGAACCCACCAAAATTCGCTATAGCAGCACTTCCTTCAAAGGAGTGACGCTAGGCCTTTTAAGCCAATTTTACAGGCTCTGTACCACTAGAGGTCGGGTTCGGTTCATCCGACAACCTCCGTCGCGAAAAGCTCACTCTCCATCGCCCCATTCAACAGTAGCCCTTAAGCGCTACTGGGGCGTGAAGCTTTCGCCTGCTTTAATGCAATACAACATTATGCGTCTCTTACGCTTAGAAATGCTCGGTCCATGTGGCATAATCTCACAACTTTGAGTGTCACTCGACCATAGAGAATGTGCGACTGCTTCGACAGCCACACATTAATCAGACCTTGCAGGTCAAAGTCCCTGAAAAACAGGTCATTTAGACCTCGGACATGGTTAGACAAGTCCGGCGTAAGCTAACAAGGGGCTTCCCAGCCGCATACCCCCTTTTTTTAGGGGGCCGCGCGCATAAATGATGAAAGCCAATAAAGTTCAACTTTCTTCATCTTCCAAATTATACTTTATACAATTTTTGCACGATATTTCTTAGAAACTAAGTCCTTCTCTTTTACAGATGAAGCACGTGCTACACCCGTCCAGGATACAGCACAACGGAGACACAGGCGCAGACGTGCAGTAGGGACCCGTTGCAAGGATTCTTTTCAGATTAAGACCATGCGTAAACCTTTCTTACTGTCTCTTGTTGATACACATCCCCCGGTTTCCTACCAGAGCCGAGGAGGAGGCTAGCGTTTTGGCATCGGCCGCGTCAGAAGTTCCCGCCTGTACCTGGACACTAGGGGCTTCGGGCTTTGTTTGGCCCAATATCATAAAGACCGAACACCTCAGGGAGTGTTCGGCGTCTCGAGTTAGGCCTTATATGCATCAGCTCTGAATCATGTCTTTGGTCAAATGTTGGGTTTGCCCGGCTCCTGTGTTTTGCTGCCTTACATTCCGTATCATTGGCTAACGCGGCACCAGGAGAACTACTGTGATTGTGCCCCGGTTCGGCCGGGAGAGCACCTCAATAGAGAAAGCCGAAAACTGACTGTCATGATATAGCGAGAGACTGGTCAACCACTCGATCGACCATTGGAATGTTTAGAATTCCTCCGCTTTGACGAAGGACCGCTTCCCGGTCAGGCACATACGCGCCCCGAGTTCGGAGAAGCGCGGTGCCATCAGGGGCTATATAGTAGCCCCACATTCGAGCTCCTATGGCTAAGTGAAAGTGATAAAGCATTATAGTCCGGTTGCCTAGTTTGCTACGCTATCACCTCCTTAAAAGGACCAAGACGTTGGATTAAGTGTGAAAAGGCAATTTTCTTTTTGCAAACACCCCCGCACCATGTGCGTGGGGGCTGAAGCCAAAGACTGTCATCTTTCAGATTATACATATATATACGGCCGCACAGGAGATAGTTCAATACTTGAACACACAAGTATAAAAAGTCATTGCATTATAAACATGATCTTAGAAATCATACATGTCATTCAAACATAACATCTTTCGAGCACTGCGACTCTATTATACGAGCGCCCTGCAGGACTTCCTCAAAGTAATGCTCGGTGGGGAATCGGCTTTTGTCCGGACTCCGGGATGCAACAGCGGTGGCATCCATCTCCGCCCAGTATGTTTTACCACGGGCGAGAGCCATCCGTGCACCTTCTATGCATGTCGACCGCTTCATCGCCTTAATATGCGGCACTGCCCCAAGGAATTGCTGCAACAAGCCAAAATAACTCTTCGGCTTGGGCCTTTTCGGCCACAGATGAGTGACCACATCCGTCATGGCCAGTCCGGACAATCTATTCAGCTCAGCCCACTCAACTAGCCGATCACTCAACGGAAGTGGACGCTCCGGACTATGGAATTGAGACCAGAAAAGCTCTTCCATTTCATGATCCTCCTGGCTTCGAAAGTGCACGACTGCGTCAGCCGCACTCGCCGCCAAGTCCAGATAAGGATCCTCCGCACCGTACAATCGGCCCAGCTAAGCATACTTCGGATCCGTGAACTTCCTACGCAGCATAAAGGGCTTTCCAGCCACAATGTCTCCGACCTGACGCAGTTCCTCCTTCATAGCCCGCATCGCACTACGGGCATCCTTGGCTTCAGCATCGGCCTTCTTCAGGTCCTCTTGCTCCGCTCGGTGTTCTCCTTCAAGAACCTCCAGGCAGTCGATAGCAACTTTTAATTTCATGGCCATTCCGGCCATCTCCTTCCTGCTTCGGCAGTGAGCAGCCTTCTCGGCTTCTAGCTCTTCTTCTGCCTTCAAGGCAGCCGCCTCGCTTTTTCTGGCTTGCTCCTTGGCCCGAGCAAGTTCTGCTCGAAGGTCTTCCACAACAGCAGCACCATCTGCATCAAGCATGCAACCTGTAAGGAATGGGCATCAGCTCCCTTACTAAGTGACTGCGGCGCAATCACATACCTTGTGACTCATCAAGTCGTTTATTGACCAGCGAGATGTCCGCATCTGCAGCGTCGAGTTGCTTCTTCAGCTCGGCGAATCCATCAGTCCAGCTAGCCACCGAACGTTCCGCCACCTGCATAGGAAAGGCGACAGTTAATAACTGAGATTATGATCCTAGGCACGCTGCCGTTTGCGACAGCATATCAAGTCTCAGGGGCTACTATCTACACAGGGCGCACTTCATGTGCAAAACTGTCAACAGGTATGTCATTTTTTGCGTACCTCAAATCCCGCCAGTAAACTTCCGACGGCCTCATACAACCCGCTTTCGGCGGACGAGATCCTCTCAATCACATTACCCATTAATGTGCGGCGATCTTCTGAGATGGACGCCCTCTTAAGCAAATCCTGCAGCTCCACCGGCCGTACTCCAATGGGTGCCGAACTCTCCGGCCCCGCCGAACTCGGGGAGACCCTCCGTGACGACACCTCAGGATCGTCCGCCCCACGCGATGGGGCGGCAGATGGAGGCGTTTCACTCTCCATCATCTCCGGACAAAGGTCTCCCGAAGATGAGCTGTGCTGAGATGGGCTGAGATTCGAACTACAAGGTAAAAACTTCAGTTACCTTTAGACATTAAGCAGGGGTGTCTAATAATTATAAAATCCCCCTTTTTACTTACGGCTCGTTAGAGGGCTGATTCCTCCGAGGAGACAGTACAGCCGGGGCTCTTCCCGGCGCAGGACCTTCCGGTACAGATTTCTTTCCCCGCTTTGAGGCCTTGGCCTCCGGGTCTTCGGAAGCGGTCCTCTTCTCCCCCTGGAAGGAGGGACTCTCGATTCCTCCCTTACTAAAAACCTCCTTGGCAGAGGTGACAGTTTCCCCGTGCCCCCCTTCGCCCTCATTCGAAGGTGCAACCTCCAACATTTTGATTAACACGGGATCCTGCGTGGTCTCAGGGAGGGGGGCCGGACACCGTATCAGTTTTGCTTGCGCTATCCACTCCTGTCCAGGGATAGCTGGTTAAAAGGCAAGCTCACGATAAATAAATGGACGGTGTGTCCGGACACAGGGCTACTTACTTGAGTATCCGGGCGATTGCAGCTTAGGCCAGCGTCCTCGGTCAATTCTAGATGCGTCTCTTGCGATCCGAAGAACAGTTTATACATCTCCATGGGTGTCAAACCCATGAAGTGTTGAAGAGCTTGTGGCCCCTCCGGATTAAATTCCCACAGGCGAAGGGGGCGACGTTTGCAGGGCAGTAGGCGTCGGATCAACATGACCTGTACCACTGCGACCAGATTGATCTCCCTTTCTTGGAGGCCTCGAATCCGGTCCTGCAACAGGGGGACGTCTTTGGGCGGCCCCCAGTCACGCCCCTTGTTGACCCATGACGTCAGCTGCTGTGGAGGGCCCGAGCGAAAGACGGGCGGCGGCTTCTGCCTGCTGCCCCGGGGAGCGGTGATATAAAACCACTCCTGTTGCCACAAGCCGAGCTCCTCCTGGAAAGAGCCCTTGGGCCATGGAGCTTCGGCCCTCTTGCTTATAACCGCCCCGCCGCACTCTGCCTGACGCCCCTCAATCATCCTCGGCTCCACATTGAAGGTTTTGAGCCACAAGACGAAGTGAGGGGTAGTGCGGAGGAAGGCTTCACAGACGACAATGAATGATGAGATATGGAGGATGGACTCCGGAGCCAAGTCGTGGAATTCCAGCCCATAGTAAAACATGAGCCCCCTCATGAAGGGATCCGTCGGGAAGCCTAAACCCCGACGGAGGTGAGACACGAACACGACGCTCTCGCCAGGCTCGGGAGTTGGGATAACTTGCCCTCGGGCAGGCAGCCTATGCGAAATCTCGTAGGTTAAGTACCTGGCGTCTCTCAGCTTTAGCACGTCCTCTTCCGTGACGGAGGAAGGAATCCACCGGCCTCGTAGGTCAGGACCGGACATTGCCGAAGATCGAAGGTACCCAAATTTGGAGCCCTGGGTGTTGGAACTCGGGGAGAGGGGCGGATTCGATAGAGGATTGAATAAAAAGAACGGGCCTTGGTCTCATTATAAAGAGGAAGAATACCAAGAGTCGTCCTCGTGACTGTTTGGAACCCGCATTCGATGGAGGGGGCGTGGCGACGGGCGCGGTTGGGTTACCCACGTCCGTATTGATGGGAATCCCGGAATAAGGGGAACACGATCTCTGCTTCGACAAGACGTGCCAAGGAAACTTCTTTGCTAAACGCGCTGAGGTGGAACTATAAAAACAATTTGAGTAAAGGCTTGGAAGTGGTGTGACGTCACGCCTCAGAATATGTCAGCAGATTGATCTTGTGTAATATTATTCTCTCTACGGTGGTACGTGGAATTTATTTTTGCAGAGCCGGACACTATCCTGGTGTTCACGATCTTCTATAAATTATTCGGAGGAGGAACCCGCCTTGCAATGCCGAAGACAATACGCGCGCCGGACTCGTCGTCATTGAAGCCTGGTTCAGGGGCTACTGAGGGAGTTCCGGACTAGGGGGTGTCCGGATAGCCGAACTATCATCATCGTCCGGACTCCAAGACTATGAAGATACAAGATTGAAGACTTTGTCCCGTGTCCATATGGGACTTTCCTTGGCGTGGAAGGCAAGCTTGGCGATACAGATATGTAGATCTCCTACCTTTGTAACCGACTTTGCGTAACCCTAGCCCTCTCCGGTGTCTATATAAACCGGATGGTTGTAGTCCATAGGACGAACAACAATCATACCATAGGCTAGCTTCTAGGGTTTAGCCTCGTTGATCTCGTGGTAGATCCACTCTTGTAACACACATCATCAATATTAATCAAGCAGGACGTAGGGTTTTACCTCCATCAAGAGGGCCCGAACCTGGGTAAAACATCGTGTCCCTTGTCTCCTGTTACCATCCGCCTAGACGCACAGTTCGGGACCCCCTACCCGAGATCCGCCGGTTTTGACACCGACAGAGATCCTCACCGCTCTTGGCCACCTGCCGAAGTATCCAACATGCTCTAAGGCTGTGTGTTGGTATGGTATCCGGTGTGGTGTGAATTTTGCATGGCCCATTGAGTCATTCCTCCAATATGGTTCCACGCCTTGTAGTGGGCTTTGGCTTCTTTGTAATTGGATTGGGTGACTTGCGAGAGTGCACCCTTTTAGTTCGGACGAGGGGTTTAGTGAGAGCCGGAGGGTCCCAGAATTTTGCCTGGGTTTTCCAGGCGCTTTCCATCGCATAGTACTTCTGTACTATGGCCGCCAAGTCAGCGAAGTGTGATATGTCACAGCGACTTATGGCATTGAGGATTCCCTTATCCGTGCAATTTTTGCAAAAGATTGTGTATTCCTCGCGAGAATCCTTGACCTTGCTCATTACAAGGAGGAATCTGGCTCAAAAGTGATGTACTGTCTCTTGGGATTTTTGTCTAATGTGGGAAAGATCACTTGGATCTGGGTGGGTGGGTGGATTTAAGTCGGAACCCTGACCCGATCCGAGACCCTGGGGCAGAGGAACTTCCGAACTTGGCAGCTCGGGTTTCAGAATGCTGCCCAATTTTTTTGGCTCATAGTCTGATTCTAAGTTCAGAGTTTGGGTCATGTTGTCCCGCAAATGGGTATCCGGCTCGGAGAGCTCGGGAATCCGGACATAGTTCGTCCTCAAAATAGAGGAAGAATCACTGTATTGCTCCTCCACCACCGCTATATGATGGGTGACCGGCAGAGAATTAATCTCTCTTTGATTGGGTTTAAGCCCAATCCGATCATAGTCCGTAGCGACTCCCAAGGCGGCGATGCGATCCAAGAGCTCGTTCAAGGATGAAAGCTCCATTGGATCCATCTGCTCGGCGTATTTCGAGATAACGTGGAGGCTGTTTTTGATGACCCGAGAAGTCATCATCGGCATGGCGGCCGAATGGGCGGTCATGACGAAGCCGCCTAGGCGGAGGGTTTGGCCTAAAGCCAGGGCTCCCCCAGAGGTGATGTTGTCCTCAATAACAAGGCAAGCCATCGAACCTTTTTTCGATGTCACAATGGAACTCTCAATGAAAGCACCAATGTCGGTGTCAAAACCGGCGGATCTCGGGTAGGGGGTCCCGAACTGTGCGTCTAAGGCTAATGGTAATAGGCGGCTGGGGACATAATGTTTACCCAGGTTCGGGCCCTCTCTATGGAGGTACTACACTACTTCCTTCTTGATTGATCTTGACGATATGAGTATTACAAGAGTTGATCTACCACGAGATCGTAGAGGCTAACCCTAGAAGCTAGCCTATGATTATGGTCGTTGTTGTCCTACGGACTAAACCCTCCGGTTTATATAGACACTGGAGGGGGCTAGGGTTACACAGAGTCGGTTACAGAGAAGGGAATCTACATATCCGAATTGCCAAGCTTACCTTCCACGCAAAGGAGAGTTCCACCCGGACACGGGACGAAGTCTTCAATCTTGTATCTTCATAGTCCAACAGTCCGGCATAAGTATATAGTCCGTCTGTCCGAGGACCCCCTAATCCAGGACTCCCTCACCTGGCTCTCATACCACTGTTGGGGAACGCAGTAATTTCAAAAAAAATCCTATGATCACGCAAGATCTATCTAGGTGATGCATAGCAATGAGGGGAGAGTATGTCCACATACCCTCATAGACCGAAAGCGGAAGCATTATGTAACGTGGTTGATGTAGTCGAACGTCTTCGCGATCCAACCGATCAAGTACCGAATGCATGGCACCTCCACGATCTGCACACGTTCAGCTCGGTGACGTCCCTCGAACTCTAGATCCAGCTGAGGCCGAGGGAGAGTTCCGTCAGCACGACGGCGTGGTGACGATGATGATGAAGTTACCAGCGCAAGGCTTCTCCTAAGCACTACGACGATATGAGTGAGGTGGAAAACTATGGAGGGGGGCACAGCACACGGCTAAAAGATCAACTTTTGTGTCTATGGGGTGCCCCCTGGCCACGTATATAAAGGACGGGAGGGAAGAGGTGGCCGGCCCAAGGGGGGCACGCTAGGTGTGGGGAATCCTACTAGGACTCCCCAGTCCAAGTAGGACTCCCCTCCCTTTCCTATTCCTAGTACGAGAAGGAGGGAAGGAGGAAGAGGGGAGAAGGAAGGAGGGGGGCGCCGCCCCCTCCTAGTCCAATTCAGACCAGCCCATGGGGGGGCGGCCACCCCTTGAGGCCCTTCTCTCCTTTCCCGTATGGCCCATTAAGGCCCACTACTTCCCCCGACAAATTCCTGTAACTCTTCGGTACTTCGAAAAATATCTGAATCACTCAGAACCTTTCCGATGTCCGAATATAGCCTTCCAATATATCGATCTTTATGTCTCGACCATTCCGAGACTCCTCGTCATGTCCGTGATTTCATCCGGTACTCCGAAAAAACTTTGGTCATCAAATCACTTAACTCATAATACAAATCGTCATCGAATGTTAAGCGTGCTGACCCTACGGGTTCGAGAACTATGTAGACATGACCGAGACACATCACCGGTCAATAACCAATAGCGGAACCTGGATGCTCATATTGGCTCCTACATATTATACGAAGATATTTATCGGTCAAACCGCATAACAACATACGTTGTTCCCTTTGTCATCGGTATGTTACTTGCCCAAGATTCGATCATCGGTATCATCATACCTAGTTCAATATCGTTACCGGAAAGTCTCTTTACTCATTTTGCAATACTTCTTCCTGCAACTAACTCATTAGTCACAATGCTTGCAAGGCTTATAGTGATGAGTATTACCGAGAGGGCCCAGAGATACCTCTCTGAAACACGGAGTGACAAATCCTAATCTCGGTCTATGCCAACCCAACAAACACCTTCGGCGACACCTGTAGAGCACCTTTATAATCACCCATTTACGTTGTGATGTTTGGTAGCACACAAAGTGTTCTTCCGGTATTCGGGAGTTGCATAATCTCATAGTCTGAGGAACATGTATAAGTCATGAAGAGAGCAGTAGCAATGAAACTGTAATGATCATAATGCTAAGCTAATGGATGGGTCATGCCCATCACATCATTCTCCTAATGATGTGATCCCGTTCATCAAATGACAACACATGTCTATGGTTAGGAAAGATAGCCATCTTTGATTAACGAGCTAGTCAAGTAGAGGCATACTAGGGACACTATGTTTTGTCTATGTATTCACATATGTACTAAGTTTCCGGTTAATACAATTCTAGCATCAACAATAAACATTTATCATGAAGTAAGGAAATAAACAATAACTTTATTATTATCTCTAGGGCATATTTCCTTCAGTATCCCACTTGCACTAGAGTCAATAATCTAGCTCACATCGCCATGTGATTTAACACCAATAGTTCACATCTGTATGTGATTAACACCCATAGTTCACATCGCCATGTGACCAACACCCAAAGGGTTTACTAGAGTGAATAATCTAGTTCACCTCGCTATGTGATTAACACCCAAAGAGTACTAAGGTGTGATCATGTTTTGCTCGTGAGAGAAGTTTAGTCAACGGGTTTTTCACAATCAGAGTCGTATGTATTTTGTAAATATTCTATGTCTACAATGCTCTGCATGGAGCTACTCTATCGTGTAATACTATAACATCATCGAACGTTAAGCGTGCGGACCCTACGTGTTTGAGAAAAATGTAGACATGACCGAGACACCTCTCCAGTCAATAACCAATAGTGAAACCTGGATGCCCATATTGGCTCCTACATATTCTACAAAGATCTTTATTGGTCGAAGCGGTATGACAACTTACGTAATTCCCTTTGTCCATCGGTATGTTACTTGCCCGACATTCGATCATCGGTATCATCATACCTAGTTCAATCTAGTTACCAGGAAGTCTCTTTACTCGTTCTGTAATACATCACCTCGTGACTAACTCTTTAGACATTTTGCTTGCAAGCTTATGATGTGTATTACACCGAGGGCCTAGAGATACCTCTCTGGTACTCAGAGTGACAAATCCTAATCTCGATTTATGCCAACTCAACAAAACACCTTCGGAGATACCTATAGAGCATCTTTATGATCATCCAGTTATGTTGTGATGTTTGATAGCACACAAGGTATTCCTCCGGTATCCGGGAGTTGCATAATCTCATAGTCAAAGGATTTGTCATCAAGAAAGCGATAGCAATAAACTGAACAATCAATATGCTAAGCCAATGGATGGGTCTTGTCCATCACATCATTCTCCTAATGATGTGATCCCATTATCAAATGACAACACATGTCTATGGTTAGGAAACCTTAACCATCTTTGATCAACGAGCTAGTCTAGTAGGGGCTTACTAGGGACACGGTATTTGTTTATGTATTCACACATGTATTTAGGTTTCAGATCAATACAATTCTAGGATGAATAATAAACATTTATCATGAATAAGGAAATATAAAATAAGAACTTTATTATTGACTCTATGGCATATTTCCTTCACTACGGGTCCATAGCTAGTAGCTAGATGGCTTCTTCTCTCTCTTTGATCTTCAACACAATGTTCTCCTCGATGTTCTTAGAGATCTATTCGATGTAATACTCTTTTGCATTGCATTTGTTGAGATCCGATGAATTGTGGATTTATAATCATGTTATCTATGAATGTTATTTGAGTATTCTCTAAACTATTTTATGCATGATTAAGATATCTTTGTATTTCACTTTGATCTGTCAGTTTGGTTTGGGCACCTAGATTGGTTTTTCTTGCAATGGGAGAGGTGCTTAGTTTTGGGTTCAATCTTGCGGTGTCCTCACCCAGTGACAGAAGGGGTAGCGAGGCACATATTGTATTGTTGCTATCAAGGATTAAAAGATGGGGTTCATATCATATTGCTTGAGTTTGTCCCTCTACATCATGTCATCTTACTTAAGGCGTTACTCCGTTCTTATGAACTTAATACTCTAGATGCAAGCTGGATAGCGGTCGATGTGTGTAGTAATAGTAGTAGATGCAGAATTGTTTCGGTCTACTTTTCTCGAACATGATGCCTATATTCATGATCATTGCCTTAGATATCGTCATAAATTTGCACTTTTCTATCAATTGCTCAATAGTAATTTGTTTGCCCACCGTATGCTATCTTCAAGAGAGAGGCCTCTAGTGAAACCTATGGACCCCGGGTCTATTTTCCATCATATATTTTCAGGTTTATGAACCAAAAAACCTAAAAATATCTTGCTGCACTTTATTTATATTTACTTTAATTTGCTCTTTTATTTATCTTTTATACCTATCTCTATTAGATCTCACTCTTGTTCGTGACCATGAAGGGATTGACAACCCCTTTTTAGTGTAGTGTGCAAGTGTTTGTTAGTTTGTGCGGGTGCATATATTGGAGACTTGCTTGTGCCTCCTACTGGATTGATACATTGGTCCTTAATTGAGGGAAATACTTATCTCTACTTTGCTGCATCACCCTTTCCCCTTCAAGGAAAAAATGCATGCAAGTCAAGAAGTAGCAGACCCCCTTTTATAGCAGGGGAAAAATCCAACTGTTATGCCTACAACCCGCACACAAGCGGTACTACCGCTCATGTGAGCAGTACTATCGCTTTGGGCGGTAGTTCTAGGTGTAGCACTGAGAGAATGCAAGTTCAGGCGCGGTAGTGCCGCCGGAGCGGTACTACCGTCCTCACAAGTGGTACTACCGCTTAGTGTATCAGGACATAGAGAACCAGTGGTAGTAGAGGGAGGGTAGGATGGATGTACCGCACAAAGCAGTACTACCGCACTCTACTACCACTCTACTACTGTGGAAGCAGCGAGGGACTATAAAACCAAAGAGATAGGTGGTAGTGTGGCGGTAGTCGTTCGCGGATGTTTGGCAAAGCAGTACCACCACTGGGCAGGTGTGGTACTACTGTCTGGAAAGTTACTACCATGCCCAACTTCCATCGTACTGCTGCCGAAGCGAAAACGAGTCCAGAAGCCCAAAAACAAGCAGTAGTACTCGCGGCACTAGACCTTGGCAGTACCATGCAAGCGGTACTACCTCTACCCAGGGCGGTACTACCGCTAGTGAGCTTCAAAATAGCCCAAGTAAACAGATGAAGGCAGGAAAACTAGAACTGCTATAACTTCTACAAATGAGCTCCAAATTGAGAAACTCAAGCTTATTGAATAGAAGATGACGAGTACTATCCAAACTCAAGATTATAGTGAAAAGATGTAGTAGAAAAATGTCAATAATATAAAGATGTGAAACCTTTATGAATGAAGAACTAGCAAAAACTCCAACATCGAAAACATCATAGAAGATGCATATATGAACTCCATTTTTGATGAACTTGAGCTTGCCATGAAAATGACCATAAGCTCCAAAAATCACAAAGAGAAACACCAAACAAGAACCAAGAAAGATGATGAAGGATGCAATAGTTTGAGCTCTCTATGAACGATATGATCAAGCTACTAATTTCAGAGTCCTCCTTGATAGTACGACAATCGATCCTATAACCCGGCCTCCCAACTACAACCATGAGATCGGTAAAATAGAAAACCTATCAAGGGCAAACCTTTTCCTTGCACATAGTCCACTTGAGCTAGATGATGATGATCTTGACTCCCTCAAGTTGGACCACCTTTCTTGATTGTATTGGCTCAATGAAGACTAGTAGATTGCTCCCCCATACTCCACTATGGATGAGCCACTCTTCAGAACATCTTCACAAATCCATTGTCACCACAATGGATGACAAGCTTCAAGAAAGATCTCTTCGTGGTGCTCCACTTGAACTTGCACACCGCAACCTTGATGACGATCACCACTTGATGTCATCCTCCATGGGTTGTATGAGATCTTCCTATTTACGCAAGCCCATGGAAACATACCCCACAAAGAACTCTCACGTAGACCATGGGTTAGTACACAAAGCGTAATGGACAATGCTTACCATGCCATGGGATCACTTGATCCCTTTCAGTCCATCTTCTACTCTTTGCGTGTTGATCAACTTGATTCACACTTTAACTTAGTCTTGATCAACCTTGTATCATGTCTTCTACATGACCATCTTAATGTGCAAAATTCGCGAAATATGTGACATGATATGGCCATCATCAACTCATGCTTTTGATCTCCATCATCAAAGCATCATCATGATCTCCATCGTCACCGGCTCGATACCTTGATTTCCATCATTGTGTTGTGGTCGTATCGCCAACTGTTGCTTCTACAACTATCGCTAACGCATAGTGATAAAGTAAAACAGTTACATGGCGTTCGCATTTCATACAATAAAGAGACAACCATAAGGCTCCTGCCGATTCCTGATAACTTTGGTAGAAGAGTGGCAGACCCGTTGAGTAAACCTCTCACACAAGCAAAGCATGATCACACCTTAGTACTCTTTGGGAGTTAATCACATAGCAATGTGAACTAGATTATTGACTCTAGTAAACTCTTTGGGTATTGGTCACATGGCGATGCGAACTATGGGTGTTAATCACATGATGATGTGAACTAGATTATTGACTCTAGTGCAAGTGGGAGACTGAAGGAAATATGCCCTAGAGGCAATAATAAATTTTTTATTTTATATTTCCTTATTCATGATAAAAGTTTATTATTCATGCTAGAATTGTATTGATCGGAAACTTAAATACATGTGTGAATACATAAACAAATATTGTGTCCCTAGTGAGCCTCTACTAGACTAGCTCGTTGATCAAAGATGGTTATGGTTTCCTAACCATGGCATGTGTTGTCATTTCATAACGGGATCACACCATTAGTATAATGATGTGATGGACAAGACCCATCCGTTAGCTTAGCATAATGATCGTTCAGTTTATTGCTATTGCTTTCTTCATGTCAAATACATGTTACTTCGACTATGAGATTATGCAAATCCCGGATACCAGAGGAATACGTTGTGTGATACCAAACATCACAATGTAACTGGGTGATTATAAAGATGCTCTACAGGTATCTCTGAAGGTGTTTGTTGAGTTGGCATCGATCAAGATTAGGATTTGTCATTCCGAGTATTGGAGAGGTATCTCTGGGCCCTCTCGGTAACACACATCATAAGCTTGCAAGCAAATGACTAAGGAGTTAGTCACGAGGTGATGTATTATGGAACGAGTAAAGAGACTTGCCAGTAACGAGATTGAACTAGGTATGAAGATACCGACGATCGAATCTCGGGCAAGTAACATACCGATGCATAAAGGGAATTACGTATCTTTGTAGAATATGTAGGAGCCAATATCGGCATCCATGTTCCTCTATTGGCTATTTACCAGAGAGGTGTCTCAGTCATGTCTACGTAGTTCTCGAACCCGTAGGGTCCGCACGCTTAACGTTCGATGATGATATAGTATTATATGAGTTATGTGATTTGGTGACCGAATGTTGTTCAGAGTCCGTGATGAGATCCCGGACATGATGAGGAGTCTCGAAATGGTCGAGAGGTAAAGAGATAGATAGGATGATGGTATTCGGACACCAGAAGTGTTCCGGAGGGTACAGGGTACATATCAGGTCATCGGAAGGGGTTCCGGGCACCCCCAACAAAAGATATGGGCCTTATGGGCCAAGAGGGGAAATGCACCAGCCACAAGGGGCTGGTGCGCTCCCCATATGGGTCGGCCTAAGGAGGGGGAGGAAAGGGGAGAAGGGAAATGAAAGTGTGGATTAGGATTCCCACTTCCTTCCCTCCCCCCC